>NW_012116333.1:2479132-2494924 GCF_000951035.1 Colobus angolensis palliatus
CTAGTTTTTTGTATTTTTTAGTAGAGACGGGGTTTCACTGTGTTAGCCAGGATGGTCTCGAACTCCTGACCTCGTGATCCGTCCGTCTCGGCCTCCCAAAGTGCTGGGATTACAGGCTTGAGCCACCGCGCCCGGCCGACAAATAAGTTCTAAAAGCTATAGGTTAGTGGACTTTTCATCTGTCTCTGACAGGTTTCTGGAATGGATTTTTAAATGAGGGTTTTAAGAAATTAAAAAAGAAGGCCAGGCGCAGTGGCTCATGCCTGTAATCCCAACACTTCGGGAGGCCAAGGCAGGCGGATCATCTGGGGTCAGGAGTTCGAGATCAGCCTGGCCGATATGGCGAAACCCCATCTCTACTAAAAATACAAAAATTAGCTGGGTGTGATGGCTAGTGCCTGTAATCACAGCTACTCGGGAGGCTGAGACAGGAGAATCGCTTGAACCCAGGAGGAAGAGGTTGCAGTGAGCCAAGATCGTGCCACTGCACTCCAGTCTGGGAGACAGAGCCAGACTCCATCAAAAAGAAAAAGAAAAAGGAAGCAAGGAAAAGGAAAAGGAAAAGAAGGGAAAGGGAAAGGAGCCTAAGAGATATTATTAGGGCAATCCCAATTGTTTTTGTGATAGGTTAACCAGTAAGGATCATGAAAAAGCCATGGTTGCCTCAAAGCTGGCTTTTAATAAGGTAACTGACAGTCTCTAAGAGTAGCTATATGGGCTAGATGGAAAATGTGGTCAAGATAAAAACCCAAATGGTAGGTTAAAACTCACAGTAGTGTCATACAAAAAGGGTACAGGTAGTACTGGCCAATGCAATATGGTTAGAAAAATAATGAGATACTAATTCACAGATACCATTGAAATGCAACTGAGAAACACCACATCTGAAATAATAAGTTAACTCATTATGTTGCCAAATATAACTCAACAAAAGTCAAACTTTCTATATACCAGCAATACCAATTTAAAAGCTTCACATATATGTGTCTGCATAGCAGGAGACGGTATATCCTAATTACAATTATAAAATACCTAGAAGTAAACATAATAAAAATGTTCAAGAGTCATGTGAAAAAAAATTGTATTGAAAGACTTAAAAAAAAGAAAAGAAAACCTGACTACAGGAAGGAATATAAGAAGTTCCTGGATAGGAACATTTAAAATCATAAAGATGTCTAAGATGAATATGCCCATAACAAAGTAACTTCAGAAGCCAATGAAATCCCAATCAAACCCCAACATAATTTTGACAAAACTGGGTAAGCTGATCTTCAAGATCATCTTAAAGAAAAATTAAATATGTAAGAATAGCTAAGACAATTTAAAAAATAACGAGGATATTTGCCCTATTCTATAATAATTAGAATAGTGCTATATTGGTGAAGTGTACAAAGTTTTCATTTAAATATAGGGATTTAGCTTATGAAAAATGTGACATTTCAAGCTAGAAAAATACTTCTTCAACAGACAGTGTAAGGATAACATTTTAGCCTTTTGTAAAGAAAAAATAAATTAGCTACTATATACCTTATATAAAAAAACAGATTCCAAAGAGATAAAGGAGTAAACCTTTCTTTTAATCATCTAAAAATATTAAAGAAAAATATGGAAAACACTTTTATAAGCTCAGGGCAGGGAATCCTTTCCAAGATTCGATACAGAACCAAGGTACCATGTACAATGTATTGAAATGTAGATTACACTTCAATAAAAAATTCCACTAGAAAACAATGCCACAAAGGAAAAAGTATCAAATTTGACTACATAAATACCCAGAAATGTGAAATATCTATATGGTAAAAGAAAATGTAAACAAAGTGGAAAGAAAAGTAACAAACAGGAAGAAAATTTTGCACCATATGTTATAGCTGAAAAATTAATGATCAGATCTACACACACACACGTACACATATATAAAAAAGACAGCAACCCAATTATTAAGGTTATGGCCAGGCAATTCACAGAATAAATAAATGAACTATGAATAACCATGTGAAGAGATGCTCAACCTCGCTAATAATCGGATACAAAAACAGAAATTAAATTGCACTGTATTGTATTGAATATAATAATCTACATTAAAACAACAATGAAATGTTTTTCCCATTATTGTGATAAATAATGGAAAAGATTAATAATATTGATTGTTAAAGAGGCTTCAGGGAAATAGACATTATCATACAATGATGGTCAGAGTATAAATTTGTAAAGTCTTTTCAGCAATAGCATTTTGGCATAGTCTACAAAAATTTTAAATATGCTTAGCCTTAGGCCCAGCAATTCCCTTTCCAGGAATCTAACTAACAGATATACTTGGAAAGATGTACAAGGATTTCACTGAAGCACTGTTTATGTTGGTGAAACACTGGAAGATTCCTAAGTGTCTATCACTGCGGGAATGATTGGGTGCAGTTTGGTATTGTCTCACTATACAATACCAGTTACAAAAGAATACATGTAATATCATCAATAACTTAAAAAGCAATACATGCGCTATTGTTAAAATACATGTGTGTTTGCATGTGTGTGTTTGTGTGTGTGTGTGTGTGTGTGTGTGTGTGTGTATGAATGTCAATAGGAGAGAGATTTGAAAGATTTAAACCAAATTATTGACAATGATTATCTCTGGGGATGGGAGTGGAACTGGGGATATTAAGTTGTGGGTGGGAGAAAGATATTTGCACATTTTAGTTTTTGCGTTGTTTGACTCTTTTTTTTTTTTTTTTTTTTTGTGAGATGGAGTCTCGCTCTGTCACCCAGGCTGGAGTGCAATGGCACGATCTCAGCTCACTGCAACCTCCGCCTCCTGGGTTTAAGTGATTCTTTCTTCTCAGCCTCCCCAGTAGCTGGGATTAGAGGCACATTCCACTGCACCTGGCTAATTTTTGTATTTTTGTAGAGATGGGGTTTCACCATGTTGGCCAGCCAGGCTGGTCTTGAACTGCTGACTTAGTGACCCACCCACCTCAGCCTCCCAAAGTGCTGGGATTACAGGCATGAGCCACCGTGCCTGGCCAACTCTTTTATGTATAATATTTTTGACATCATCCTTGTGCCACAGCAGCCTGAAAAACAGTGGCATGACCACATAATGTTGTGTCTACAGTGCTAAAAACAGAAGCTACAAGATGCTGCCAGTGGGAGAGCACTCCATGGGCTGGCATGCCCAAAGAAAGCATTGACAGAAGAGGAAAGATGGATGTGGGACCCCAAAAAATATGTATGATTGGAATAAGTCAAGGGAAAGAGAAGTGAGGCATCCCAGAGAGGGTGACTACATCCACCAAGTCATGCCTACTTCAAAGTCATCCACAGCAACACATGCTAATGACACTTGACAAAGAACATTTTATGCATTCATCAAGTATTATTGAGGATCAACTGTGTGCCAGGCACTGTTGCAGGCATTCATTGTTATCATCATCATCCTCAAAAAGTATATATGATTGTATTAGTCTGGGATCCCAGAGAAATAGAACCAACACACCCAGAAATAATGTTTTATCTGCTATCTGGGCATCGTTCAGCCTAGTCAAGCCAACACATAAAATTAACCAACACTCTTATCTAGACCAATCCATGGGGAAAAGGCATTTTCAATGCTGGTGGGAATATAAATTTATAAACTATCTTCGAGGTCAATTCACTTCTTGAAATTGTGTCCATCTTTAAATTGGGTAGATCTTTGGACCCAGCAATCTTATTTCCAGGACTTTATGCTAAGGTCAGGGATATTCATGGAGATTTCTTGACAAAGATTTACAGCAGTTTTAAATGTCCAGTAACAATAAGTAGGAAGCTAAATTGTGGTCCATCTGCATGACGGAACATTATTCCATCATTAACATTATGTTTTGGAAGCATATTTAACAAGGGAAAATGTGCACACTATTTAGTAATATCAGAAAAGCTAGTCACAGAACACTCTTTACAGTAAGACTGAAATTAGGTTTTAAATTTTTGTTTGCATAAAATGACAGGAAAGATTTGCACTGAAATGTTAAGTTGAGTAGAGATATGGTAAGGCATTTTTATTTTCTTGTTTAAACCCTTTCAGTATTTTTCCATGTTTTCTATAATTGAACTATATTACACTATATTACTTTTGCAATAGAAAACAACCAACATATGGAAACCAGGACAGATAATAAGAGCCAACACTTCTATGGCTCTTCTCTGCACTGGGAGTCATTCTTTAAATATATCATCACGAGTCACCCTCCATGTGCTGGGTGAGGTGTTCATGACAGAAATGAGGAAAGACCAGGCACCAGCCTTTCTTTCTGGGAGTTTCCAGTGAAAGAAAAAGCAATTTTATCTCACATCAAGAACTCTGCAGGAAGGAGACCACGATTAAGTCTGTGGTGAAGGGCAAAGAGTGGGGTAGTATCAGAAAGGAAATCCCAAGGAAAGCTCCCCTCTCCACTGGATGCCTGGAGACTCCTGTTGAAAGGGGGGAGGTGACATGAGCAGATTAGACAGGAGAGACCCGGGGCCTGGGGTCAGGGGCACTCAAACCCCCCGAGAGTTCCTGTTTGATATTCTAACCCAAAGGTACGGACCACAGAACCTCTCATCCTTGTTGTTCTGTATTTTTGTTTTCCATTTAAAGTGGCTCACACCTGTAATCTCAGCACTTTGGGAGGCCGAGGTGAGTGGATCACCTGAGGTCACAAGTTCAAGACCAGCCTGGCCAACATGGAGAAACCCCACCTCTACTAAAAATACAAAAATGAGCTGGGTGTGGTGGTGCATGCCTATAATCCCAGCTACTTGGGAGGCTGAGACAGGAGAATTGCTTGAATCCAGGAGGCAAAGGTTGCAGTGAACCAAGATCACACCACTGCACTCCAGCCTGGGTGACAGAGCAAGGAGACTCTGTCTCAAAAACAACAACAACAACAACAACAACAACAACAATGAACATGAAGTGGAGATTTAGGAAAATAAGGCCCTCGCAGAGGAGCAAGGCCCAGGGCCCCAGGAAAAGTGCTCCGGGAGGCTAGAGCCGTGGGCCTCTCCTGGCCCTGCCCAGGAAGAACAGGCAGCCAAGGCTCTGAACAGCCCCGGCCTGGGGCGGACACGCTCCAAACCAAACAGCCTGCCTGGTTTCAGGCCATTGCTTGGGGTTGCCTTTCCTTAACTGCCTTGGAACAGTCCCCTGGAAGCCTAAATAGAATGTTCTAGAAGATATGGTCATTGCTTCCTAAGGTTTTGAATCTTTCCATCAGCAAATCATGGCCCTGCCCAGGGGTTAAGACAGAGCAGACATGGCAAGGGAGGCTGAGCTCTGTTGAGAGGGTAGAACCACTTCTGGGTGAGAGGTCAGAGGGGAGTGAGCGAGAGAAGTGGAGAGACACAGAGAGCTAGAGAGATATAGTGAGAGAGAGAGAGAAAGAGAGAGGGACAGAGACACACACAGAGAGAGAAAGAGACAGAGAGAGAGAGACAGAGATACAAAGACAGAGAGAGACACAGAGAGGAGAAGGAAAGACAGAGAAACAGCGACAGAAAGACACAGAGGGAGAGAGGCAGAGAGACACAGAGGGAGACAGAGACACAGAGAGATAGACAGAGACAGAGAGTTACAGAGGGAGAGAGATAGACACAGAGAGATAGAGGAAGACAGAGAGAGAGGGAGAGACTGAGACACAGAGAGACAGAGAGACACAGAGGGAGAGAGAGACAGAGAGAGATGAAAAGACAGAGAGAGACCGAAAGACAAAGAGAGAGACAGAAGGAGAAAGAGAGAGACAGAGACAGAGAGGGAGAGACAGACAAAGAGAGAGAGACACAGAGAGGGAAAGAGATAGAAAGACACACAGAAACAAGAGACAGAGAAAGACAAAGAGACACAGAGGAAGAGAGAGACAAAGAGAGAAAGAGAGAGAGAGACAGAGAGGGAGAGAGAGACAAAGAGGGACAGACAGAGAGAGAGGAAAGAGGAAGAAGAAAAGAAGTGGGAAGTGAAGGGAAGGGGAGCTGAGGAGGGGAAAAAAGAGAAACCGGAGGACCAGGACAGGAAAGTGGGGAGCAAGACAAGAAGGGGGAAAAGAGATTCTTATTTCCAGTGAAGTCTTAAAAACTTCATGCTTTTGGAACAAACAAATGTTCTAGACTGAACCCAGCTTCACTCACTGAAATGAGATTCACATTAACCAACTAGCTGGATAACTCTGCTTACTTGAAAGTAGCAAACTTTTTATATGTTTTATGTGGCAGAATGTCATCACTGCCAAGAGATTTCATCTATGACTCCAGAATACATTGTTACACAAAGACCAAAAACAACACAATTCACACACACACACCATATATATATCATATGTGTGTATATATATCATATCATATATATCGTATATATCATATATATCACATATATATCTTATATATATATATAAGATCTTGTGTTTCAGAGCCAAGTGGTATTTGTAGTGGGTTCTTGGCCCAGCCCTTGATGATCTGATGTCTTGTTTTCTATGTGAAAATAATAAGCCAATAGTCACTGGTTTTCTTGAATTAATTTGCTCAAGGAAAAAAATTGTACATTCTATTTAATACATCATTCTGTACCTATAAACATTACAACAAGCAAACTCCAAAGACAAGTAAAATTGAACTACTGTAAAGACTCTGTATATAAATTATTTTACTCTATGTCCCTTATTCATATAGGACATTAAAAATACTTTTCACAACTAAGTTTTGTCCTTTAAAAAGGCTTATCAAAACAACATGACTTAAGACCTTGAATATTTTGTTATACGTGTACAATAAAATTAGACGCTTTTTTGTATTTGAGACTATCAGCTATACTTTGTGATCCTCTTGATCTTGTGCCAAACTAAATTCAATTTCAAATCAATCAAAGGCATAATTTAGTGCACAATAAAAAGTCTTACTAAAACTGTGAGAGGTGTCTTCCTGAATAGAAACACTGGTGATAAAAAAATGACAACCCCAAAATATGGCACTTGGTAGCTGAGACACTGCAGAAATGCTGCCCATCCCTCCTATCTGCCTTCAGGAAGGGAGGGCTACCCCTGGTCCTCTGCCCACTTCCTCATGAATTTCTTGGCTAACCGTTGCCTAAGCTTGGATCAGTTCCACTGGGCAACCAGCCTGCCCTGCTCCCAGGCCTGACAACTCACAGCAAGACCTCCCAACGCGTGCCTCCTCCATGGGTGCCTGGCACCCCTCAGCCAAAGCCATCAAGCCTACACAGACCTGGGTGGGAGGCTGAGCACTGGCAAAGATGCTCTCCTTAGCCAAATTCCAGCCAGGCTCCTCGGTGCCCCTTCTCGACTAAGCCTCAATCTTGGCCTAAAGACTCCAATAAACACTAACATAGTTTCTAATGGCTCAAGGCCACATGCCTATGCCTACAATGACCTCCTGAAAGTGCCTGCCTGAGAAAACTCAAGGCTGCTGAAAGCATTTACTGCTTGTTCCAGCCAATACCTGAAAACAAAACCCCCATCTCCCCATCTCTGTGAGAAGGTAGAAGCCAAACTTCGAAAGCACATTAGCAAACCCAGATGGCTTCATATGAGCCAAAACTCTCCCTACCATTTTTTGCAATTTTCACACCTCGTTAACACTACTGAGTCCCCACTTACCCCCTACTCACTCATTCTTCTTATAAAACAAGTAGTCACGTCTGCACAAATCAGAGTTGAGTCCAGTTCAGACCAGGCTCTCTTCTCTACTGCAATAGCTACTGCTGAATAAAATCTGTCCTGACCCCTTTGACCAAGGTCCAGCTTTGTTTACCTTTGACAGCACACAGCAGTCCAACTTCAGATACGTAAGAGGCTTTGCCCAGAGTGGGGGCTGGGCCATGTTGCGGCAGGCACTTGGTCCTTTCTGTTCTCACTTCTGTGTCTACACAGCGCATTAGCCAGTGTCCAGGTAAAGATCTACCCTCATCCCACGGCATGATTCATGTCTGTGACCAACAGAGGCCCACAAGATATGTTCTAGTGCAACACAGCCAACCCGGGAGCCCCTGGGTGGTGGCTGCAAAGGGGGGCTCACTGGCCTGCCCTGCCATCGCCTCTACCCAGGGAGACCAAGACCCTCACCTCTCATTTCTGTGGCTGAGGAGCCGTTGGACCAGGCCGTCCACTTGTTCCTGTGCCTGCTGATTTCCTGCACTTTGCAGACATAATGCCCTTGATCAGAGGGTTGCAGTGTCAAGACGGAGAGCCTGTAGAGCGTCCCCCGCTGCTCCTCCAGCAGGCGCAGCCTCTGTCGTTTGGCGCTGCGGCTGAAATTCCCATAGTACTGCACCATCCGCAGCTTGGTCATCTTCACCATTAAGGCCTCCTGGGAGTTGGAGGAGTGTGCAAAGAACCAGCGCACAGCCAGCAAGCTGTCCTTCCGCCTCTTCTGGGAGACATGGCAGAGGAGAGTGGCATTCTGTCCCTCCAGGTAGTCAACCACGGGCCCCGGAGACACAGTGACATTGAGGGCCGCACAGACCTCTGCAGAGAAAAAGGGGAAAAGAGGATGAGGAGGGCCCCAAGTCCCCCTGTGGGCAGTCCACAGTCGAGGAGCCGGGAAATGCCTCCACACACTGGGCATCCTGGTGCTCTGCCTAGCCAGAGAAGCAGGCGACCCCTCACCTCTCTAGAAGAGGGGCTATTCTGGGGGTGAGCCTTTGTGGGCCCCCACTGTCTCATCTATGGGACCACTCTGTCAATGTGGGATGCTAAACAATGACTTCCTGACCCAGAAGTATTTTTCAAAATTTTGTAATTAGTTGCTGACATTTAAAATTCAAATTTCATGTAAAAGATTTAGATTTTTGGAATTTCTTAAAAATGTCTAGCCCACATCTGACCCCCCACCACTTCCCACACCTCACCACCTGACCCCTGCTCCTCCCCAAGGCCTGCTTTTATCGGTTTTGTCCCTGGCCTGATGTCAGCCGTGCTGTGGGTGGGGAGCCGCCCTGGAGCAGGGCAGGGTAGGGCCCCCTCTCTGGTGGCCTGTCCACCAGGAAGCTGGGCTCTTTTCCCTGCCTCCGCTATTCCAGCTGTACCCAGGGCAGATGAGTAGTAAGGTCGGGTATGAGCTGGGACAACAGGGGTTGCTTGATTTCCGATTTGAAGGATCCATCTTCTCAGAGTTGAAGAGCAAGAATAAAGAATGATTGAACCCCAGGAAGAGGAGGGATGAGACATTCTCCCAACACTCCAAAAGACACTTTGGAATTCCAGGCCCCATCCACAACCTCCTGTCCTTTGGTTCCTCAGTTAAAACCAGCCTGAGGGCTGCCCACTCCCAGCCGCTGTTCTGCCCCTGAGCTGACCTGTGATGGAGCCACCCCAGCGCCCACTCCACCACCCAGACCAGCTGACCTCAGAAAGGCTGAGTGCTGAAATCTTCTCCCAGGAGCCATGATTCATGGTGCACCCTGGACTACCCAGTGTGACCAGGCTGCCCAGTGCTCATAGCACAGCACTCTGGCAGGCAGGGCCCAAGAAAAGATGCTTCGCACAGGATGCCTGGAACCTCTTTCTGCCCAGTCAGGGCTGTCTTCTCACCAAGCTCCATGTCCCCACCCCTGTACTGCCCCATGTATCACTCCAGGAATTCATTCGCCTCCACCCTTCCACACAAGCAGGTGATCCCACCGTCATCCCAAAGCACAGCTTTCAGTCCCCAAATGCCACTGGTAACAGAAGAGGGCTTGGGCCCCAGATGTCACAGTCACCAAAAGCTTTGACCCCTGGGCAGTGCTGCAGGGAAGCAAGAAGGAAAAAGGAGAAACAAATCAAGCAAGATCTGAACATTTGACAAGGAGGCTATGGGACAGCAAGCAGGCAGCCCTGTGATGGGCTGGGGGAGGGATGGTAGATGCAAACTATTCTTCATCGTAAAAATCCAGGCAACAGATCGTCCTCCTATATAGTTTCTACTATTGATTTAATAACTGAACACCTCAAGACAGATGATTTGAGGATCACTTTTCCTTAATTTTCTTTCTCATCTCTCAGAAGACAAGCACTAGCCCACAGTATATTCAAGGGTAATTCCTTGAGCCTTGATTTCATCACAACCCATAAAGTCCCTTTTGTCATGCAAGGTTCCAGTCACAGGTCCCCAGGGATTAAAACACCAAAGTCTTTGATATATATGGAAGTGAGATCAGAAAAAAAAAGGGTTAAGGCTCAGTTGGACTCTCCGCTGGATGGGTATGAGGTCTTCTATGTCTACAGGGATGCAGGACAAAGCCAGCCTGGGAGATACTGAGGGCTGCAGACTAATGTGTAGCCAAAGGAGGGACCCACTCTGGTAGCAATCCTGCTGTCATCAGAAGCCCCTCCTGCAAGGCAAATGAAGAGGAATTGGCCCCACCAGTCCCCCTGCATCTCACCCACCTGGCAGGCAGCTGGCCCATGGTCATGTTAAATTAGTCAGAAGACATTTCTTCCTCACTGCTGAAACCCTGTGTGAAGTCCACACAGCTTCCACAGCAGGAGCTCCCTGGTGAGGAATGCAGCAGCTGGGGGACACTGGCTGACCCAGCTCCAACAGCTGCCAGGGGTTGGGCAGGCAGAGACCAGCAATGATGCAGCAGCTGGCTTCCAGAACTGAAGTCCAGCCCCACCCCGCCCTCAAGAGCTTCCCAGTGGAGGCCAGGAGAGCTGAGGAAGGCAGGAAATTGAAACAAGATGGGTGGGATGAGAGTGCAGCCAGGACTCCACGCCCCAGGATCCTCCTATTAACGCTACATGGAAGAGGGATTATTTATAGTGACTGAAACCAGAAGGATGTGCCAAGTGCTCCAGTCCCCATGGGAGACCAGATTCCATCCTGGAGGCAAGCTAGTAAACCTTCCACTTCTGCGGCTCAGGACAGGGTCAGCGGCTCCCAGGAAAGGGAAAGGACTATGCTCTAGCCTCCCAGGATGAACCCTCTTTTTCTATTGGTGCACCTCCCTGCCTTCATTTTGCCCCATATTCTCTTACAAATGGCACAAGCATCTGTTTCTTCCACCAAAGTGCAAAGACCTTTGTTATGGGTAAATTATGTCCTCCCAAAATTCATATGTTGAAGCCTTAGCCCCAGGACCTAAGAATGGCACTGTATTTGCAGATAGGGTCTTTAAAGGAGTAATTAAATTAAAATAAAGTCATTAAGCTGGGCCCTAATCTAGTATCAGTGGTCTTTATAAGAAGAGGAGATGAGAACACAGACACACAGAGGGAAGACCATGTGAAGACACAGGGAGAAGGTGGCATCCGCAAGCCAAGGAGAGAGGCCTCAGGAGAAACCAACCCTGCCAGCACCTTGATCAGATTTCCCGACTCCAAAATGTGACATTTCTGTTGTGTAAGTACCCCAGCCTATGGTACTTTGTTATGACAGTCTAAGCACACTAACCCAGCCCTGTTCACAGCAAGCTTCATTCCAGCACTCTACCTGCCACCTTCAGCGCCAGGAGGTGGGTGGTGTGGTTAGAACTCTGATGGCCACAGGCCCCGGCCAAGTCTGAAAGCTTTGCTGAAGGACACAAGCTGTTCAGGTTGTGGGGTCCTTGTGCCTGTGACAAGCCTTCTCAGCACAGCTGGGTGCCTTAAGTAACATTCTTCTCCTCCCCAGCCCTGGAGGTGGCTGCCTTAAACCCAGCAAAGGTGGCACATGTATCCAGGCAACTGTGAGATGGGGCAAGGCAGAAGGGAGGAGAGTGAATGCAGTTAGGGCACCCAGGGGCTGGCAAATGTGAGCCAGTTGGGTGTTCACTTCAATACTAAGAGAGAGGTAGTCCGTTATCTCCCCCTATAGTCATCAGGACCATAGAGCTCAGCAGAGGGAACACCAATGGCAATCAGAGGGCAGGACAAGGGGAAGTAGGTGCACCAGTGTCCAGAGGCAGGAGAAAGGGTGCAGGGCCCCCAGGAACCCAGGATCTTCCCTCTGGATCTCAGTCTCAATGACAGTCCATGCATGCCTGGCATATCAGAGGGGCAGGACCCGATGGTGTCACTCGCCCCCTCCTCCACCAGGTAGATGAAGGAGCATCCAGGCAGGACAGATCCTCCCTCTCCTGGCCTAGGAAAGATTGCCAAAGTCACTCTGGCCCAAAGAAGAAATTAACTTCTTGTTTTGTGACCCTGTGTTGTGGAGAACTGAGGTGGGAGGTAGACCCATCATCCCCCTCCCCATTGTACCTCTCCACTCACAGTTCCTGCTTCCTCCAGCTTAAGCCTCATGCAGCAGGCATGTTGTAAAGAAGAAGACAATATTCCTGACCTTGTGCAGTGGACAGTCCAGTGGGTAAGGCAGTCACTCATTGGGGAAAAGACATGGGAGAATATAACTACAGTGTCACGTGCCACAGAGAAAAGTGCAGGGTTTAAGAAAATCATGGCAAGATCCTGATCTAGACTTCAGAGTCAGGGGAAGGGACTCTGGGGTGTGAGCTTGAGCTGAAGACTCAGTTGGAACTAATAAAGTTCAAGGCAGCAACAAGGAGTGATCTTCCAAGGAGGGAGCCCACCTCTGCAAAGGTCGTGAGGCAGGAGGGACCCCGGACAGGCTGGAAATGGAAAGGTCAGTTCATCCTGGTGAACTGTACCCGACTGTGGCCTGACAGACACCCTTGCCAACATATGGTCCTCAGAAGGTATTCCCTACCCCAATCAGGTTCCCCAAGGCCACTTTTTGAAAGAGGAATATAACAAAACTGATAGGGAAGAGACTGATACAAACAGAGGGACAGGATTCCTGCTGCAGCGAATCCCATGTCTCCAACAAGCACATGCTCTGGGACTTGGTAGTCCTGGGCACCACATGCGCTGAACACCACATGGGATGCTCATGGTCCCAGGCCTTCTCAGGTAGCTGAAACGATGAGACACAGAAGCAGCGGCTTGGTGGGGCTGGGTAGAGAGCCAAGGGCTGGGTAGAGAGCCAGAGGCTGGCATCTGACAGAGCCAGGCTGGAAACCTGATTCTGTTAGGTGTGAGCCTCCTGGAGTTTCAGTTTCCTCACCTGAAAAATGGGAAAATAATGCCTTTCACAGTAAGCATAGGCGCCAATGCAAAAGCACCTTTAAAATACAGATAGAGTTTGCATGCCTTGAGACTGGGGAGGTGGGAGCAACAGAAACTGACATGCACACTGTCCTGCGAGTACAGTGGGCTTCATGGGCCCATGACCTGCAGGCACACAGTACCCCATGCTTGGAAGGCCTCACTCCCCCAGCGTGGTTTAATCTCTGCTGTTACTATCTTGAAATTTTAATACATTTTAACAAGGAGCCCCACATTTTCATTTGACACTGGATCCCACAAGCGAGGTAGCTGGTTATGTTTGTAGATGAATCTCAAATTCCTGTGGATAAAAGTTAAGGTGTCTAACTCTCTTGTTTATATTTGAATAATGGCATGAAAAGGACTAACACAACTCTGAAAACAGCCTAGGACACCCTTGTAGCTGAATAGGACAACCTGCTCATTGTGAAGTGAGATGGCCACTTCCAGGTGCAGGGGAGCAAGGACAGCTAACACAACAAGGCACCAGCCTCATCTGGGATGCAGAGGTGGGCACAGTCCCTCGGTTCTGAGCAGGTGAGGGATGTGCTGGTGGCTCTGTGCCTCCCACTTCCTCTCTGCCTGAAGAAACTGCACCCACTCACTTCAGGGAGACCAGAGCCTCTACGTTTATAAGGAATGCAAACTGTCAGTACTGATCAGCAACGGTGAGCTTTCTTATTAAAAGGATAGTCTGAATTCATACAGCTAAATCTCTGAAAGAAATACAATTGTATTACTTAACAGTCCTTGGCACCAGGAGCCAGTATTTACTGAGTACTAAGCAGAGGTGATACCAGACCCAGCCCATGAAGACTTACTCACTCACATTAACCTATCACCTGAAAATAGCTCCATCTAGGATAAAAATATCACCTTGCCCAATGATAGAGGCTAATATCTGCCGGGTACAAACTCTGTGCCCTTTATATGCATTTTCTCAATTTATCCTGATACTCTGTTTATTCCCATTTTATAGACAAGAGGACTGACATACAGAGAGGCTAAGCCCTTGTTCAAGCTCACATGGTAAGTGGCAGAGCTGGAATTCGAACCTAGGCCATCTTGCCTCAAAGACAGCTCAGCCAGCACTCAAGCCTACAGATTTGCTATAGTAAATGTATTGTCTGTCAGTTTACTTTCCTATAAAATGAGACATGGGACCAGGTGACCACTAGGGTCCTGCTCAGTCCCAAAATAGAGAGTTAGAAAAGTGCAGCAGTTAAGAAGCTATACTTATGCATAAAATGGGTCTGCCAGCCCCTCCCAGCAGGATCGTGGTGAGGAGTCATGAATGAAGCACTTAGAAGAGTGGGTGCCACACAGTGAGTGTCCCACAAGCAGGAGCTCTTATCATTCCTCAGGGCTGACCCTGGGCACAGCCAGGGCAGACTCTAAAGGATCCTGAATTCCAGCTCTCAAGGCTCCCCACGGCTCCTGGAAACGCGAGAATGCCCTTGATCCCCAGCAGAAGCCAAGCTCTGGCACACCCACTCTGACAGCTCCTGCAATTAGGAAGGTGGTCATGGAGCCTGGGAGAGGAAGGACCACTGGCTGCTGGCTACTCCACAGAGACCACGAGAACTGGCCCTGCCCACGATCCAAAGCAAACTTCTCATTTTTCCAGCCAAGACAGTGACAACCGGGAAAAAGTACATTTCCCGCAGCAAGGATTTCAGGTTCACTGGGAGCCTGGCTGCACTCATAGCTGGGGGACAGTGGATGGATTTCTTCCCACTGTTATCCAAGTGCCTCCTCCTCATACTGGGATCTATGGATTAATGCTGGCTCAAATGCCAGCTCTACCACCTGGTAGCCAGATCACTTTTGGAAACTTACTTCTGAGAATCAGTTTCCTAATTTTCAAAACAATGGCAGCACAGTTTAGTGGTTATCAACAGAGCCCTGAGCCAGGCTTCCTGGGTTCAAATCCCAGCTCCACCACTTACAAGCCCAGTGACTTAAGGCAAGTCCGTTCATGGGCCTGAGCCTCAGTTTCCTCATCTATAAAATGGGGATAATAATAGCATCTTTTTCAGAGGTTACTGGTGAGATTAACCAAGTTCATGGTTTTTGTTTTGTTTTGTTTTGTTTAATACTTGGATATATAAACGTGTTGTAGTCATGATTACTTGGAAGTGTTGTTGTGATTAAATGAGATAGGCCCAGATAGGCACCCAGGAAAAGTGACCATGGATACCTGTATTATTACTATTATTCCAGCCAGTAGGGCCCCTACTGTCCTGAGGCAGCCGGACAGGGCTCTGGGGAAAAAAGAGGGAAAATTCTTAAGCCACTTACAAGTGGCAGCAGTAAAACCCGAATGAAAGCCACTAATGTGGACCAAGAAGTTGTCCTCAAAGAAAGGTGCTGGTGGGAGAGGCGTCGCTGCATCCAGCCGTGGATGCCCCTCTCATCAGGCCTGGTCACTTCAAAAGGCCCATGAGCAAGTCCCCGTTCCCCACCTCCTGGCCAAGGCAGATCCAGCCGCTCCTGACTTGTCTTCGGAGTAACTCTCCAAAGAGAGTGAAAGGGAAGTTGCTGCTCCGAGGAACCTGCCAAGAGTTGTGTGTCCTGACTGCTGTGGAAAAAAGGAAAGCGAACAACCAACTTCGGCTGCGCTCCTGCTGCATCTCCCCTCGGGGCCTGCCGCTGGAAGATCGCGGCTGCTGCGAGAGTGCCCAGCCCCAGGCGAGGTCGGGACGAGGACCGCGCTCCCGGGAGGCGTCCTCTGAACCTTGGGGAG
>NW_012116333.1:2495269-2516611 GCF_000951035.1 Colobus angolensis palliatus
CGGGGCTGCTGGGTCCCGAGGCCCGCACTGGTCGCGGGAGCAGCCGCGCGATCGGTTAGCTCCAGTATCTGTGGCGGCTCCTTTCACCAGCCCCATTTCCCAGATGAGAAAACTGAGGTTCTGCAAAGTGATCGCTGGTGACTCTGGTATTAATAGAATGTAAATTACTCTTAAATGGTTCAGCAAAAGTAACAATAAGTTTATCTATAATATGTATTGTATAATATATATATATGGAAAGAGAGACAGAGACACAGGGAGAAAGAGGCAAATGGGAAGTCGGTAGATCTAGATAAAGAGCATATGGAATTCATTGTACTATTCTTGCAACATCTGTAAGTTTTCATTTTTTTCAAAGTAAAACCTAAAACTAAAAGCTTGTTTATGACTTTTATGATATCTCAATGTTTTTATATGTATGCTGCTCATAAGCATCATATAATTATTGATCAATATCATACATATTACATTATTTCATCTGTTGTAAGGTACTATTAATTATAAAGTGCTTCCTCCCCATGTCAAAGATGTTACAGCAAATACAGTTCTGATGTTTTGTGAATCCAGGCAGAAGACTTAGGCTTCAGGAAATTCCCATTCTGCATTCTTAATAACTTAGAAACAAGGGAATAAGACCTCTGTAAGTCCTCTACAGAGACACAAAGATTCCCAGCTTGGAGCAAGTCTAGACTAAAAGTGTTACAGAAGCAATGGATTGTAACCGAAGTCTAGGATGAGGTAGTCTGACACAGGTGGCAGTTTGACGTCCATGGAGGTAAAGGCATCAAGCTCTATCAGCATGCCACTGCTGTGAGGCTCTGACTCACTTCCCAGCACTTGGCGTGAGAGCCCATCACCCCACAGGAGAATCTGAATGGCATTCAGTTCCATATTCACAGAAGAGGCAAATTGGTTTCACAAACACCCATAGTCACATTAAACTAATGTTTTTAGTTTGAGTTTTATTGCTGTTTGTAATTGTGTTTAATTTACACATTTGGTTTTTGTTTTGCACTTGTAAAGTAACTATAAGCTTAGCTGTTTGTGTTTGTGCTGCTTTATTTCCACATCAATAACTGAAGTCAAGGCAGGCTCCATAGGAATGTTTCTTGGCCTTTCAAAATAATAGTAGTCAAGTTTGCCAAACATTGCTTTAGGAAATTCTCACTCTCTTTTCCCAAGACTGATGGCACCCCGGCTCAGTAGTCCTTGAGGGTGTGCTTGGAGGGGCTGCAGCAAGTCCAGCAGCAGACGGTACATAAATCATCAGGAGTCGGGAGTCATTTGTGAGTCTCTTCACAGGATCCTTGTGCTCAGCCCAGTCTAGGTGTCAGCATGGCCCAGTGCAGAGCAGCAGGTAATATACACACACACACACACACACAAATGTACACACACACATGCACACATGGGCTCTGGCTCCTGGTACCCAGGCTGTGAGCTGTAGACCCGACATTTTTCATGAATCTCCTTGCTCAGTCTTTTCTACAGCTCAGCACATCCCCTTTGTCCCTGTACCCGGCTCATTTTTCTGTGGGACCTTCTGGTCAGACCTGGTCACAGGGAGAGAAGCATTTGAGGCTGAAAGCAGCACCACATGCCCACACACCTGACTCCTTCTGCAAAAGCCTCTGACAGGGGCCCACATCACCCTCTGTGCTCAGGCCAGAGACCACCCTGTGTTTGCCAAAAGTTAGTTGCTTGCTCCCATATGCATTTATGCTGTTACCAGCATTTACATCAACAAATGTGGACAGAGTGCTCACCATGTGCTTGTGCCCCTAAGGACCCCACCTGGGAAGGCTCCCTACCTGGAATATGGACCTTCCTGAGCCTTTGTGACTGCTGTCTTCCTGTCTCTGTCTCCTGCTCTTCAGAATCTATATTCATTTTTTCAGGTTGCCATAATCCACAGGCCAGGTGGCTTAAACTATAAAAATGTATTGTCTCACAGTTTTGTGACACAGTCGGAGATCAAGGTGTCACTGGGTTGGTTTCTTCTGAGTCTCTTTTTTCCACTTGCAGATGCCGTCTTCTTCCCTGTGTCTTCACGCAGTCTTCCCTCTGTATGTGCCTGGGTCCTAATCTCCTCTTCTTATAAAGACTCCAGTCATATTGGATTAGGCCCCCTGATATGAATTTACCTCTTTAAAAGCCTTAACTCCAAATACAGTCACATTTTGAGGTGCCAAGGGTTAGGATTCAACATATGATTTTTTTCTTTTTTTTTTTTTTTTTGAGATGGAGTCTCGCTCAGCTGCCCAGGCTGGAGTGCAGTGGTGCGATCTCAGCTCACAGAAAACTCCGCCTCCCGGGTTCAAGTGATTCTCCCACCTCAGCCTCCTGAGTAGCTGGGACTACAGGCACCCACCACCATGCCCAGCTAATTTTTGTATTTTTAGTAGAGATGGGATTTCAACATGTTGGCCGGGCTAGTCTCGAACTCCTGACCTCAAGTGATCCGCCCACCTCAGCCTCCCAAAGTGCTGGGATTACAGGCTTGAGCCACCATGCCCAGCCCTCAACATACAAATTTTGGGAGGACACAATTTAACCTATTACTGAGCACCACAGAAACTCTCATGAAAGGTCTGTCAGGACTCCACCATCTTTGACATGACCCTCATTTTCCCCCACAATCCCCCTTCCAGGACCCCATTGTGATGTCACATTTCAGGTCAAAGCATTACATGTTATTCCTAACATCTGCCACTTCTCTCTTCCCACGTCTATCTGCCTTATTGAACTTCATCTTTCCTTCATTGTCCTTCAACTTCCACTTCTTCCTGTATGGTCCTGTTGATGCCCTTATTCCCGTCCCCAGACTCATTATCTTTACCCTCTCTCAACTGAGTTCTCACCCTGGTTCTCTCTCAAGATCTTCCTCTCATGGCTTTCAACCTTGGTAAACAATGAGGAAACATCTCAAAAAGAACGACATAATTTAATTGCCTTGAGTTGGCTGGGCTATCATTTATTATAAAGTGCTCTTAAAATTAAAGCTAATTTAATTCTGAAGAACTAAGGATTAAGAAGTTAAGAGCTGGGTTTCTCACAATATGTCTTGCAGACTACAAGTGTGAACTGAGGAGGTCCCCAAAGTCACTTCTTACTAAGGTAATATTTTGTGTTTTTTGTTTGTTTGTTTGTTTTTTGAGACGGAGTCTCGCTCTGTCGCCCAGGCTGGAGTGCAGTGGCCGGATCTCAGCTAACTGCAAGCTCCGCCTCCCGGGTTCATGCCATTCTCCTGCCTCAGCCTCCCGAGTAGCTGGGACCACAGACGCCCGCCACCTCGCCCGGCTAATTTTTTGTATTTTTTAGTAGAGACGGGGTTTCACCTTGTTAGCCAGGATGGTCTCGATCGATCTCCTGACCTCGTGATCCGCCCGTCTCGGCCTCCCAAAGTGCTGGGATTACAGGCTTGAGCCACTGCGCCTGGCCTTTTGTTTGTATTTTTTTTAGAGAGAGGCTCTTGCTCTGTCACCCAGGCTGGAGTGTAGTGTTGCAATCATAGCTCACTACAGCCTCTACCGCTTTGGTACTAGCCATCCTCCCACCTCAGCCTCCCCAGTAGCTAAGAGTATAGGTGCACACAAAGTAATGCTTGATTAAATGTTTTATTGCCTTTTTATTCTAAAAGCTGTACTTGATCAACACAGAAAATACAAAACAATAAATACTACAGAAGAAATAAGATGTGTCAACAATTACCAACTAGAAATAATCACTTAGACATTTCATCACTCTTGCAATATTTCCATTAATAGCTGTTTATCTAGTGGATGGAATATTTTCCATGTTATTTCCTAATTAGTCATGTCTAATATAAAAGGAATTTCTTGAACTCCATCTTATGTATCGATCCTTTGATTATCTTTTCAATAATTTTAGTTAATTCATTTGCACTTTTGAAGTATATTATCTTTTTCTGAAAATTATTTTCTGTCTACTGTATATAATATTTCTGTTTCATATCTTATGCATTGGTTGTAACTTCCAGAACAATGTCAAATTAAAATTGTAATACATGACATTTTTTATCTGATTTTAGTGGAAGTACATGTAGATATTTTGCTCTTTGGTTTGAGATATTCGATATTATCTGAAAAAAATCTTATTCTTAGTTTCTAAGGAACTTATTACAGGAATGGTTGTTATAGTTATTATATGTCTTTTAAATTGAGATACAATTCACATACTACAATTCAGTGGTTTATGGCATATTCACAACGTTGTGTAACCATTGCCACTAATTCCAGAATGTTTTCATCACCCTAAGAAGAAATCCCATACCTGTTAGCAGTCACTCCCGTTCCTCCCCTTCTCCTGAATCCCTGGCAACAGCTAATCTGCTCTTTGTCTCTATAAATTTGCCTATTTGAATATTTCATTGACATAGAATTCTACGTTATGTTGCCTTTTGTGTCTGGCTTCTTTCACTTCACAGGTTTTCAAGGTTCATCTGTATATAACACGGGATCAGTTCTTCATTTTATGGCTGAATTATATTCCATTGTATGGATATACTATATTTTGTTTATTCTTTCATCATTTGATAAACATGTAGGTTGTTTTTACTTTCTGTATTAGGTTAATTAGGTGTGTTATGAATAATGTTGCTGTGAATATTCATGTACAAATTTTTATGTGGACGTATGTTCTCAATTCTCAGAATTTACACCCATGTTTTCTCTAAGAGTTTTACAGTTTTGACTATAAAACTCTTTGACTATAGTTTTGACTATGATTGTGCAGTGGCACAATCATGGCTCACTGTGGCCTCAATCTCCAAGGCTCAAGTCGTCTTCCACCTCATCCTAAGTAGCTGGGACTACAGATGCGCACCACCATGCCTGGCTAATTTTTGTATTTTTTGTTTTTTGTAGAGATGGGATTTTGCCATTTTGCCGAGGCTTGTCTCAAACTGCTAGGCTCAAGCAATCCACCTGCCTTGGCCTCCCAAAGTGCTGGGATTACAGGCATGAGCCCACCACACCAGGCCAGTCATGGTGAATTACTGTTTTTGTAGTCTGTTAAATTAGATTAGCTATTATTTTGTGTTAATAAGTGAGATCAACATATTGCCTACCTTTTTAGTGCCGTCTTTTTCAGGCATTGTTATGAGGTTTATGTAGGTTTTATAACATGAGCTCCATCTTATATGGTTTGGGAAAATAAAGGGTTTAAATGGTTCATAATTTAAAATGTTTGAGATCTCCTGACACCTCTGGAAAGATTTCCCTTACTCTTGTCAGTGAAGTCCCAGGTATCTGCAAAATTATATGTCTAAACCACAAATGAACGTTTAACTCAGTTGAGTTTCAGTTATAATTTAAGAACAAGTCACTACCTTAAGAATAATGTTACTCTCTTCTTCCCCATCCATGTCAGCTGAAGTTATCCTTTACATTAATAGTTTGCTTACCCGAGGTTGCTGTCATATTTCATTTCTCCTGAACACTCATCATGTTTCCCCTGATCTGCAGCTGCTGCTACTTAATCTAAAGAAAATGCAGCCTGTGCAGTTGACGTATTTGCTTTCCTAAATACCTTGCATCTGTCCTTACACTGAAGTTTGCATCTTTGTGTGACGATTAGAACATAGGCTTGGAGCCAGGCTGGTGTACACCAGCCATATGACCTTTGTAGGGTCTTTACTTACTCACCAACAAAACATGGACAATAATAGGATCCACCTCATTGTACTGTGGAGAGCACTACATAATTTAGTATTGATAAAGAGTTTAAAATGATGCTTTGTCCTTAGAATACAGAATTTAGCACTTAAAAACACTTGTCTCTTAAATTCTGAAATTTCAGAACTTAGATATCATGCCTCATTTCAATTCCCTCCCATACTGATTTTTTTTAAGATAAAACTATTCTCCTCCTTAGTACTCACTATTTCTGGCTTAGCAGCCTCTCCTTCCCTTACAGTGTCTCTTGGACTCTACCTGCCTATGAAGCCCCCACAAATACCAGATAGCTCTTCCGAGAAGAGTTTCATGAGGCTGGGGCTCTTTTTACTTCCTGCTGATCCTCAAGCTCCTTTCACACCAAATTTAAAAGGTTTGTGGCCTCTGTTGCACCTTTAAAAGGCTGATAAGATATCATCCCCACCGCTGATGCCCTTTCTAAGATGACCTCATGGCTTTCTGCTGCACTTGCACCAGCAGAAGGAATGCACCCCACATGAGGCTCATGCAAAGCACCATGGCCACAGCTCACCACACACAGGTGGACGACCACTCTTCTCAGCTCCATACCCTTATGACTAGCCCCCTTCTGAATGTTTCTGTCTCAAAAGTGGGTTTACCAGCATCCCAAGCAAACCTTCTCCTTCTCCATTGTCTGCAAATGGCTCCGACATTTTGCCACCCAGAAAAAAACCCTAGAGGTCATTCCGAATTCCTTCCTCTCACCAACCTCATCACACACTAGCCACACTTTATGGTTCAGTCTTCTAAATTTCCCCTGAATTCACCCTGCCACCCACACTTTAGCTGAACCCCTTGTCACCAACCATGTTGGCTCTCATCCACTCTTGACCCTTTTGGCCACAGTGATCTTCACAAATGCAAATCTGACTTCAGATTTCTCCAGGGCTCCTTGTAGTTTTCAGGGTGGATGGTCAAGTTCCCTAATTTTGACTCCAAAGCTCTATGTGACTAACTGCCCATCTTCATGCAACAAGGAGCTCAGAGCCACCCTTTTCAAGGTCAGTTTCTCCATGTCAGCTCAGCCCCTTCTCTCCTGTTTGGCTCCTCACCTTAGATTTCCCCATTTTTCCACCTTATCTGTCTCTTCCTTTCTGTTGGATCATTTCCATTGGCATACACTTGCTCTCTCCCCCATCTTTGTCCAGCTACAGCCATTGTTGCTTTCCTTTCTAAACAGACTTGCCTGCAGAGATGTCCAATGCTTACCTCCAGCAGTTTATTTCGTGTCTGCTGCTGACCAGTGCCTGTCTGACCTCTGCCCTTCTCAGCTGCTGAGACTGCTCTCATCAGAACTGTCAGCAAGCTCGTGCATCAAATGAAATAATGCTGTGCCCTCAGCTCACTCCAACTCTCCCTAGCGTTCGACACTGCTTACCCTCCTGAAAATTATCTTTTCTTATTTTGGTTGACTTTGAAGAAAATTCCTAAGAGATGCTCTCACTCCATTCCTCCCTACTTCACAAGGCACACCCTAACTCTACCCCTGCACCCTAGTTAGTGTCATCCATCCACTGTTGTGGTTTTTCAGTATAGTACCATTTATTTGCAGTTAACTTTCTCATTTACATTTCCAATCTAGATTTCTCTTCTAAATAACATGAACTTCCCACTCAACATCTCTGCTCAGATGGGCCATTAGCATTTAGAACTGACCATGTCTCAACTCACCTCTGTCATCTGCCTCCCAGCACTTATGCCTGTATGTCTACAAGCAGACACATGCTGATATGCATGTCCAACACAGACATGCATGCTCACACACAAACACGCTCGCTCACACACACACTCATACTGAAATCACCCTCCAAATTTCCCCATATCACTTAATGCACAGCCACCCACATTTGCTCCTCCTAGAAACCTGGGAATCCACCATGACAAACCCATTTCTTCTACCCTGACATGCACTCTTCCCCAAGGCCTTTGGATTCTATTCCCCAAATAAGTCTTGAAGGCATCCACTCTTCTCCCTCTTGGCTTGGGACAGCCTGGTCCAAGTCACCACCATTCCTGGCCTGGACTTCCTCAACAGCCTCCTAATTGATCTCTCCACTTCTCATTTTCTTCTTTTGCTGCTATCCCAATCTATATCCCACACACCATGGAGTGAGATTTTTAAAACATAAATCTGACTATGTCACCTCTTAAAACCATCCACATTTAGAATGAGGCATATGCTGCAGCAGCATGATTGGGAAAAGACCCTCTGAAAAAGCGATATTTAAGCTGCAGCCTCAAAGATGAGCAAGGGGACAGCCAGAAGAGAGATAGAAAAGGGTGCATTCCACTTAGGGGAGACAGCAAGGGCAAAGGCCCTGAAGCACGAACACCTGAATCCTTTAAGGAAAGAAAGGGGCCCATGTGGTTGGAGCACAGTGAGTGAGGCACAGAATGCTAAGAGATGGTGTGGAGAAAGTAGCAAAGGCCCAGCCACACAGGACTCTTTAGGTCATGAAATGGAAACTTTCATAATTATTTTATATGCATGCCTTCAGGCTATAAGCTCCATGGAGCAGCATCCACGTTTGCCTTGTTCCCTCTGTTCACTTATTCCCCATGTCCACTTCAGTGCCTGGCACATCTTTATAAACTATATGAGAGACAAATACCCCCAGCATTCCAGCCAGATCAAGTGGCTAGCAGTTCCCCAATGTATCATGTCTGTTTCTTCTCCTCATGGCCTTGTTCTTGTCTAGCTCAGTGGTTCTCAGCCTGGGGTGATTTTGTCCCTAGGGAACATCCGTTAATGTCTGAAGACATTTGTGATTGTCGCAACTGTGGGGCAGGGAAT
Organism: Colobus angolensis palliatus; assembly: GCF_000951035.1. Classification (NCBI taxonomy): domain Eukaryota; kingdom Metazoa; phylum Chordata; class Mammalia; order Primates; family Cercopithecidae; genus Colobus; species Colobus angolensis. The sequence goes on from NW_012116333.1 coordinate 2,503,781, forward strand.
GATGCTGGCTTCGGATGGGTAGAGGCCAGGGAGGCCAGTAAACATCTTGCAGCAGACAGGACAGCCCCCGTAACAAATAATTAGCATGCAGGATCAACAGTGCTGATTGAGGAACCCTGGTCTAGCCTTTCCTTTAAGCCCCTGGGAGCATCATCTTTTCTGGAAAGTTCTTTCTCCTGATCAAACAGCTTGAACTTGGGGCCCCTCATCTAGGCTCCCCAGACCTCCTTGATGGCATTCATCCCTTTGCCTTGCAATTGCCCATTCTAACTGTCTCTCACTGGAAGCAACAGAGGCTGGAGCATGTCTTCCATCAGCATGTCAATCAGCATGTCAAACACACAGTGGACCACGATTAATTTTTCTTGAATGAATGCAGACCTCCGAGACAGGGAGAAGGGTGAAGATGAATTTCGTGGCAACTCTTAAAAATGTGTAGTTGACATAGACGAACTCATAGGTAGGAAGGACATCCCCAGCCTCCTGCTCTACCTTGAGAAGCTGCCTGTCTCCTGGTGTTTGTGCTAGTTTGTAACCTATGGAAATGGCAACTTCCCATGTGTCCAATATGACAGCGTGTTCACTCAATTATTCACTGCATTCAATTTTGTGTTATTCAAGTTTAATCCCAATAACATAAGAAATAGAACTAGGGCATATGACAGATTCGTAACAGTGAAAAAAATAGGGCTGAAGAGTCATTTGCAGTTGGCTGTCCTGTGACCCACATCTACTTAGCAAGTGTGGACCTGCCTGATGCACCGGCAAAAATAGAAATCCCTCTGGCCATGCGTTTGTGGGTTTCAGATGTTGTGCCCGCCATCAGAAACACTCAAAGCCCTCTTGTTTGGGTTTGGATTTTGAAATGGACCCTGGTGGAGATGCTGTGCCCAGGACAGGAAGGGGGCTCCTTCCAGTCTCCTGGCCCTGGCTGCTCTACACCCCATGCCTTTCCTTCCTCCCGATCCTGGTCCTCTCTCACTGCCCTAGTGGCTCTGATACTGCTGGCTGGGGAAGGAGCAGTCCCAGGCACTGGAGGTGAGGGCAGGGGTGAGTATCTCCCCTCCAGCTCACTGCTTCTCCTGCTGCTGTGCTGGGAGCACCTCACCCTGGGGCCGGGAACATTCACTGTTGTCTGAAGGACTCTGCTCCTCCTCCAGCTGTTGGTCATGTGCTTGGCCCTGAGCCCGCCTTCTCTCCAGCATCTCCTCAAAAAAGATCTGGCAGCTGAAGCCCTCCCGGATGCCATGCTGGGCGTGCTCCAGCAGAGCATCCAGGGAGGGGAAGACCCGGCAGTAGGCCACGCAGCACAGCCCGTAGTTTGTGGTGACCAGCCAGTCCGGGGGTGCCTGCAACTCCTGCAGGCAGCACTCCAGCAGCTCTGTATCCTCGGGCTCGGGGCTGCAGTTGCTCTTGCAGGCTTCCAGGTCCCAGCGCAGATCGGTGTTGGAAGCCATCTCGAAGGAGGAGCCGTTCCGCCTCTGCCTCTTGATGAACTGGGCTTCATGGATGCGGGGCTTCCGGCTGACCGGCTCGAAGCCGGTCTCCGTCTCCCAGGCCACCGCCACACCCTGCACTGTCTGCACGTGCGTGTAGAAGGCACACACACTCTGCGGAGCAGCGCTGTCCTCGTCGCACATGCAGGAGCAGCACGACTGGTACTGGGAGTAGGACTGCTACTCGGAGGACTCTGAGGATGGGGAGCTGCTCCACACCAGCATCCCCTGGGCCCTGGCAGAGAAGTAGAGGCCCTCCTCCCGGGGAATGGCAGGCCGTGGCCGTGGGGACGACCCTTCTCTCTGTATAGTCCCTGAGAAGCAGAAGGACATTGTCATCAGTGCCCCCCAAGAAATCAATGCCACATCTACCTTCAGGAGCCACAGACTCTGAAAGGGTACAGGCTCTGGGAGCTCTTGGGCAAACACCGCCCCCTCTGCCCATATCCTGATAAAATGAAGCTGGTGATAATACCTACCTCATAGGGTGCCGTAATGATTGAATAATGTATGAATGCAATCACCAAATCCTTGACTCAACTGAGAAAGACCATTAAATGGTGAATAACAGTTATATACACATTAGGGATATGATGATAAGGATCAAATAATGCGTTAATCACCAAGCAAAAGACCATCCGCTGGGGAATAGGTAAGCAGACTGAGGTGCATCCATATGATGCAACCTGTTAAATCCATGAACCACTGAGACGTGCAGCAATACGGATGAATCCTGAATGCATTAGGCTAAATAAAAGAAGCTAATTAAAAAGGCTGTGTAGTCATGAGAGAATGTGAACAAAAAGAAAAAAAGAGGTCATGTAGTATATGGTTTTATTCAGATGACATTCTAGAAAAGGCAAATTTTTAGGAACAGAGAACAGCTCCGTGGTTGCCCAGAGCTGGGGATGGGGCGAGGGGAGACTGACCGTAATAATGCACAAGGGGACTTTTAGGAGTTCTGAAAATCTTCTTTATCATGATTGTGTTGATGGTTCCACAAATGTACATGTGTCAAACTTCTTTAAATTGTGCATTTAAAATTGCTGAAGTCTGTGTGCATAAAAGACACCTCAATGAAGCCCATTTAAAAAACAACACATGCAAAGTGCCTTGGCCAAGCCACCCAGACCCACCGTCTTCTTCAACATTTGTGACCTGTCTTCACCTTCCCCAGAGGGGACCATCTCACCATCTCCTTCAACACTTACTGTGTCCCTCTCACCATGGAAGTGCTTGCCAAGTGTTAGCTCCTTTAATAGTCAAAACAACCCTAAGAAATTATATTTTTAGGATTCCCATTCAACAGAGTAGGAAACAGAGGCACGGAGTTTGAATGAGTGGTGGAGCCATTGGGCCCCCAGAGCTGGTGTGACACTTAAGATGCTGCCCACAGACACATCCCAGTGGTCTTCAAATTGATGATCTAGATTAACTTTCATCATTTTGTTATAAAGGAATTTTTTATTTCGCTGCTGAATTTGACGTATTGTTTTCTCAAATACACATTAAAATAAATACATAATTATAAATATTTTACATTTTCATCCTCATATCCCCTGAAAACACCTTATGTACTCACAACAGCCTCAGTCATACCAAGTGTCCCATAAATATCAATTTCCTTTCCCTCCACATCTACGTTTATGGTCAACACAACCATTTGATAAGTATCAGGAGGCGACCTGGCACACTGTCCCTTCCCATCAGGGCTTCCTTCCCAGGGAGCACAGCTGGCTGACCTTCCAGGCCTTTCTTTTGACCTACCTTGCCAGAACACTTCCACACTCTCCTCAGTGGAATCAGGGCTGGCCAAGTTGAGGGTGGTCCCATCGGTGGGTGACTGTTCTCCCCTGTGGTCCGTGAAGTGGCGTTTCATGATTTGAAATGAGTGCCCAGGATCTCAGTGCTCCAGTTGTTCAATGAGAGTTGGCTGGGGCTGTACTGAAGCCCTCCAGCTGGCCCCAGCCAGAGTGGACACTGAGCTCCCCATGGTTGCTAAGATCCTAGCTCTACTGTGTGACCTCATCGATGGCACTGGTCTGTTCTGTGACCATGGTAAGGGCAGAGGCTGAGCCTGGATACCAGGAGAGGCTTCCCAACATGTTCTCATTTCCCCATGGGACCTTTTCAGTCTTGTGTATTATCTGGACATGCACAAACACAAAACACACATACTCTTAACTACTTAGACACACATAAAAACACAAACACAGAGACACAGAGACACTTGTACACACTTAAGCATGCATGGAACTGCTGTCTTAGTCCACTTGTGTGGCTTACAAAGGGATACATGACACTGGGTGATTTATGAAAGAAAGAAGTGTGTTGGGCTCATGTTTCTGCAGCCTGTACACGAAGCATAGTGCCAGCATCTGCTTCTGGTGAGGGCCTTAGGAAGCTTCCATTCTCAGTAGATGGGGAAGGGGAGCAGGTGTGTTTAGATCACATGGGTAAGAGAGGAAGGAAGAGAGAGTGGAGGAAGTGACAGACTCTTTTCAACACTCAGTTATGACGGAACTAAGATTGAGAACTCGTTACCACGAGGATGGCACTGAGCCCTTCATGAGGGATTTGTCCCCGTGACCCAAACATCTCCCACTAGGCCCACCTCTCACATTGGATATCAAATTTCAACATGAGATTTGAAAGGGACACATGTCCAAACTATGTCACTCACACACAAAGAAACACATATGATCACTCAGATAGACACATACACTGTAATACATGTGGCACACACAGTAACATAAACATATGTACATGTGTTCACATAGACACATAACATGTTCACACATACAAATTCACACACGTATTTACTTAACCACACACACATACATGCACACAAACTCATGCCAGATTAATTAACCATACATAGGCTCACATACATACAGTCATCAGCCAACATCAAATGGCCCTGCTTCCCAATGTGGAAAACGTCTCCTTCTCTCCCCTGTCCCAAGTCCCCACACTGACTTTGTTTAGGCTCCTCAGCCCTCCACAACCCCACCCCTCCACTCTCCTCTACTCACTCCCTTGCTCAGTTCCTGTGACTCCAGACATTTCACTGCTCCCGGACGCGTCCAGCATCCTCCCTTCACGGGCTCTGGACTCTCACACTTGCTCTTTCTTGTGCCTGTTCCAGGCTCTCCCCTAGGTTCTTGTGTGGTTCCCTCTCCTTCCGGTCTCCTCTGAAACATCACCTGGTCAGAGGAGCCTGCCTGGCATCCCCAGGAAAAGAGCCTTCTTTGGCCCCACAGCTCTCTGTCACCTTACCCTGCTTTATTTTTCCATGATAGCATTTACCACCCTAGGCTCTATATAATGTCTATGTGTGTATCTCATGGGTTTACCTGTATCTGTCTTCTCCTCCTTAGATGTAAGCTTAGGAGGGTAGGGACTTCCTTCATTCCTTCCATCTCATTATATCCCTAGTGTCTAGAACAATGTTTTACATATTAACAAACACTCAGGAAACAATGAGTAAACAGCTGATGAACACGTTTGGCTGACAAAGGCGTTACTCCCTCTGGGAGCTGCCTCCTCTGTGCTCCCTGATCTCTGCAGTTCCAAGGTGGCTGGTTCTCTCCAACTAGGACTCTGAGAGTTGCCTCTTACTTCTCCATTTGCACAAACCATGCTTCAGCCTCAATCAGCCTGATAAAATGTTCACTTGCCATCTCTCTGCTCTGTAACACCCTAGCACTTCACTCATTTCCTCCAACAAGCTTCTTACCACTTCCCTCTGTGGCTAATCTTTTCCCACCCTTGGTCAGTCTCATCAACTCTATTCCTTTGAATCCCAAATACTAAACAGTTCATATAGGTGATGGATTAAAAATAATCCCAATATTCCACAAGCAACACCAACATCCCCCCACATACCCAGCACCTAGGAATATCCTTCTCTCTAGAATGTGAGGCCACTGTGTGGAGGAAGACACCACGGTGCTCTACTGAGCCATGAAAGTCACACCTGACCTAAACAGGAGACTATGTCCCCTGGCGAAAAGAGGAAATAGTGTAAGTGCATCCTTTTTTAACAAATAAATACAAAGACTTGACTTACAAAAACAAGAGGAGGCAGCCAGCACAGAAAATAAGTAGGTCATTGGGGGATGGAAGGCAGTTCAGAGAGAGATGACATCATGGAGAACTGTTAAGCGGCAAAGTAAACAGCAAGTCTGAGAGGAAAGGAGACTCGGCCAACAAATGATGCTGAAAAATTATATTCGCTATTTTTTTTAAATCAACTTTGGTCTCACTTCATATAAAACAATTAAGAATATTTTCATAATGGTTCAGAGCTTATGTTTTAATGAAAAATGTGTAGAAAGAAAATATGTTAACATTTGTAATTACAAGGTGTTTTTTCTCAACTTAAACAATATTAATCTTCACAAGCATTGAGAATCTTTGTCATCTTTTCTAATTTCACTGCTTTAAAAAACGCACTGTTTTAATTTGCATTCCTCTGCTTTTCAGTGGAACTGGAAAAAAAAGCAAATGAGCAAGCAGTTTCCAGGGGAAGAAATACAGATGGCTGATAAACATTTAAGAAGACGTTGAGTCCTACTGTAATAAGGGAGCTACAACTTAAAAATGTGTGGTATACAGTATAGCATTTTTCACCCATGAGATAGGCAAGAGTTAAAAAGATGACAATACCCAGTGCTGGTGAAGACGTAAGGAAATGAACACTTTTATTCTCTATTGGAACAGTGCACCTTTCCTTTCTCAAAAAGTTTGGTGGTACCCATTAAAATTAAAAGTGGGCAGGTGCTTCCTAGGCAGTTTACTATCATCTATCATCTCTTTCCTAGGGAACAGTCACATTATGTGCTATGTGCATAAAACAGCACCTAAAGAAATATTTATTGCAGCATTGTGTATAATAGAAATAAAGAAAGGAGACATGCCTAAGATCCATCAAAATAAACAAACTACAACATAACCAGACTGTAGAATACTACACCACAATAAAAAGAAAGAGATCTATACATACTGATAAGTGAATTCATGTTTAATGAAAACACAAGATACATGGAATACATAGATGGCCCCACTTATGTAAAAATTAAACACACTCTCCCAAAAGCACTGACCAAATCTATATTGTCTATGTATCAAAAGGCACAGAGGAGATCTGAAAATAATCACAGCCAAGAGAAAACAACATTGACCTCAAGAAAGAGGAGAAAGATTAGGTGGGGCTGTGTGAAACCGAATTTTCCAAACATGGCCACGCTAGTCTATATCACAACCCACAGGTTCTTCTGATAGCATGACAGGGTCCCTCTTCCTAAACTAGGGTGGATTTGGTAACTGCCTCTATCAACAGAATGCACAGGAGTGATGTTTTGTGACTGTTAGTGCCAAGTCATAAAAGATGCGATTTCCTCCTGGTTCTGTCTCCCCTCTCCTTTGGACTCAGCCACTATGTTGTGAGGAAGCCTAGGCCCCATGGAGGGGCCACATAGATGTATTCCAGACAGCAGCCCCAGCAAAGGTCTCAATCAACCACCAGTGTGTGAGTGAAGACACCTTCAGATAATTTTGCTTCCCAGACATCAAGTCTTCCAGCTGGGTCCAAGACATCACAAGGCAGAGACAAGCCCTCCCCTCTGTGCACTGTTGGAATTCCCCACCCACAGAAACTGTGAGCGTAAGAAAAGGTGTTTCATACACTAGTTTCTGGGGCAATTTGTTACAGGCCATGGTAATTCAATGGACTTTGATTTTCCCTATAATGTTTAAATATGTTCTAATGAGCTAGTTCGTTGACCAGTATCTGTGCTCTGTGCATCTTTCTGGCTCAGTCAGGGAAACCTGGGGGCCAGGCGAGCCCTGTGGTTTTCCCAGGACAACTTGGGAGGATGGTTCCCATCCTTACCCCATAGGAAACAATTTACTAGATTGCAATGTTTACATACAGTTGCTTTTGTAAAGACAAAAGCTTTACAATTTGGGGCCCAATGTTTTCCAAAGTCCCCGAATCAGGTCTTTCTTTCCCCACAATCTGTAAACATTCTTCCTAATCCTTTGAAAAATTATACACTGTGAACTCCCCTTAGAGATAGGGAGCTTGGCAATTCAGAGGGGTTCGATGAGCCTTGGGTGGGAGAGCTAGGGGAGAAGCGGCCTCCATCTCGGGCCTGGGGGCAGGGCTGCATGGTCAGGTTGCTCTGATGTTTCCTGTGCGCTACTTCCCTGGGGCTAGTTTGGAGTGAAGCCCCTCCGATGGTGAGCGATTGTCCTCCTCACTCACGTGGCCTCTGGGCTGCTTCCATCTATGGGAAGAGCCTCTGCCCCAGCCGCTCTGCTTGCTCCATGCAGATGCTCAGCTGAGACCACCCACACATGGCTCCCACCCATCCCCCTGCAGCTCTCCAGTGGGTTTTCCATCCTTGCCAGGAACCTCCACGCCTCACTGCTGCAGCCAACAGGGCTGGTGTGCAAACCCCCAAAAGGACCAACGCAGCACTTTCTTGGAGCTCTGACTCCTGGCCAGTTCGTTGCACACATTGCATGCGAGTCCTAAACCTCATCCAAGAGGCCTGGAATATTTTCTAGTCTTTTCTTCCAAAACCTACTCTTCCCAGCCTCTGTTTTTCCCAGCTGAGGAGGCTAACAGGAAACAAAGCGGCCACAGCCACAGCAGGAAGCTGAGAGGCCGTGTCTCTCTTCGCTTCTAATTCCAGAGTTTGGCTTGTGTCCCGATCTGGGCTGTGGGGAGAATCACATCATTCATTCTGGGGTCCTTGGGAGTCCAGAAATAGTCTGTCCACCCTGCCAAGGGGTGGTGCTTTGGTCTTAATCATGGCATTTCTGTGGCTAGAGCCACTGTGTAAAGGTGTTGCAAGTGGGCACCGCTCCTGCCCTTCTCTCCACACTGAAAGTGTGGCTGCTCTAGGTGGGGCAGGTGCCTTGCTACCCTCCCAAAGTTCTCCTATTTATCAGATTTAACACCCGAGGGCCAGGGAGAAGTGGGAAGCTGCCCGGACGCTGCGCAGCAGGTTTGCATGGAGTGAGGTTGGTGGTGTTCAGAGTGGGAATTTTTCCCTGTGAAGGTCAGTCCTCAGGGCTTAGGGATGACCTCATCCTGTGCTTGGGCTGCAGAGAAAGTGCCAAAAGCTATCAGACAAACTGAGAAGTGGAGTAGGGAAGTACTATCTTTTGAGTTCATTTTCTGTTGCTTCTTGTAACTATTTTAAAAGAAGTGAGTCAGTGGACCACAGAAGGCTCAGCTCAGGCACAGGGAAATGTAATCCGGAGGACTCTTCTTCAGCTCCCCCAAGCACATGGGAAAGGCAGTTTTGCTTTTGTTTTTCTTTAGACATAATAACAGCCTGCTTGTTTGGCGGGTTTGTTTGGTGCTGTCTCGGGTTTTGGCCTTCACCTCAGGATGCCCACACAAATAGCCTAGGCCTTCCCTCTCATCAGGGAACCAGGAGGGAGCCGGTCCCTGGGGCTGGGTCCTTAGGTGTGGCATGGCTGTACTCCAGGCCCTAGAGCCCCACCTGGCCCAGAGCCTGCTGTATTTTGCTCAGCTCTGGCCCAGCAGGGCTGTGAATGCTCAACATGGTTGCTGAATGCAGAAGCGTCTTCTTCCAATGCACACTTCCTTGGAAGGGCAGCTTCAGCTGAGAGGAAAGACTCCTTGCTGGATGCCATGCACGTGACTCAGGAGCCCAGAATCCCACAGGATTCCAGCACTGGCCACGTCCTGTGTGTGTTCTTGGAGAGCCACGGTGGGAGCTCTAGGGAAAGGGGTCTTCCCTCTATGTCCAAAATGGGCTGACCACAGGCCATGCCGGACACAGCCCTCAGGAACCATTCCTGTCTTCTACTGAGCCAACTTTCCTGCAGTATGGCCCACAGCTCTGACTTGGAGGGTGAGACTCTGGGACCCAGAGGCCGGCAATGAGTCACCTTGATGTCTAAGTGTGTGAGGGTGAGACCCCAAGACCCAGAGGCCAACAGTGAGTCATGTTGATGTCAAAGTGTGCTGTGCTTGATTCCATGTTCCTTTTAGCCCACATCCAAGACTAATGGATGTCTGTGACTGGAAAGCAGCAAATACGTTCACAGATAACTCCTGAGCGGAACTGGGATGATTTATTTTAATCCCCACAATTAGAATAGCTCTTTCAAAGGCATGGTTGAAGATACTTCTTCTCAGCCTGTCCTGCAGAAAGATGATGCAATTGTTTAATGGATGATCCCAGTGTCCCGAGGAGGCCAGCAACTGTCCCTTCTGCAGCACAGCACCCATCCCTGGCCCTCCTGGAATAAAGTATGCATAGGGTGGAGAATTTCTGGGAAGGTTGGATCAGGCCATATCAAATTCCCACAGAAAACTTTCCAAGAAAGGCCCCAGGCCAAGGCTTAGCAACCAGAGGGGAAGCAGTCCATTCAGTCATGTCCCCTGCAGTGCAGTGAGACTGACTGAACATTGGCTGGGGCATTGGTTTCCAACACCCCATCTGCCACCCCCACCACACCTCCCCACTCCCAACACACACAAACACACAAACACACACACACACACACACCACACCCTAGGCCTGTAAGATTTTCTCTAGGCCTGTGAGCTTTGCTCAAATATGAAGGACTGGTTCAAACAATCCTCCACTGCTCCAGGTACCAGCATGTTCACGTGACTATCTCACATTCAGAGGCAATAACTTTAGTGGGGCAGAACTGAGCTGGCACATCCGCAGCACAACAGGGAGTGGCCAGAGATGGCCGAGCAGTGTAGCTCCCACCTGACTAGCAAGTACCATGGCCATCCATGTCCAGGGAGGAAAGGGACCTGCCAGCCATGGTGTGAAACAGGCAGTCAGCCGGGGCTTCCTTCTAAGGGAAAGGCAGCTCTCCTCAGAAACTCTCCCAAATCCACCCTGGCTCTCAGGAATTCAGCAAATATGACAAAAATGAGAAGGGAGAAAATATGAATTATTTTTGCAAGACAGGACTATAAGCATCTGCATATTTAAATTTTGATTCATGTTTTTGAAATAATTTCCTGTTTTGAAGATAACTCAGCAAATGCTTCTTACTTTATTGGAAACAGCATCTATTAAGCTATTTATGTAGCACAAATTCACAGGTCATGGTACATTACAGTAAAATATCACCAAACAAACCAAAAGGTTATTTTTTTCTATTATTTACCTGCCTTAGTGAAAGCGGTGTAAATTGCTCTTATCTGAACCACAATGAATTCACATATTCAAGTTGGCTTCTTGGGAAATTTCAGGCCACAAAAGGCGGTGATGCAATCAGGAGCAGCAACACAGTAGGTTCCACCACCGAACCCACAGCAAATTGAATCGATCACAATAAAGCCAAACTAAGAAAATTAAAAGGCAGAATAGCAGCAACTGGAAACTGATCTCTCAAGACCTCATTGATGAGCTTCTGGAAACAAAGCCTGCTTCCCCCATGTTGCAAGGCCTGTCTCCACGGGAGATGTGTGTTGGAGAGTTTGGCTGCGTGGTGTGAGCACCAGATGTCTTAGCAGGACCCCAAAGTTCAATCCTTGGGAAGCCTAGGACTATTTTAAAATATAAGTGTCAAACATTTGGAGTCCAACTAACTCAGATTATCAATGTGTAGCCCTCAGTCACATGTAAAAAATGAAAGTCAATATAACCAGTGTAACCTTTCCTCCACAAGAATGACACAGTGACTTGCATTTTTAATGAGTTTATGGCCAAGAGGGGCATCTAGTAGTGTGCTGGGGCCAGCTGGTACTTGCTAATGAGAACCAGTTGTTAAATCTTTCAAGAACTTTGCAAGCCAGTGGTTAAACACAGCCATTATCAAAATTAAAAATAGTGTTAACTTATAATTAAATAAATTATATTAAACATGAAAGTAATAAATACTCAAACATTCCAATTCCTAATTATTTTACTATATTTTAAGACACAGAGGCAGCTTGTTAGAGGTCTTGGTGGGAGTATTTACCCCATGGTAATAAGCAAAGGCTAAAACCAGGGGCTTACCCCTCCCCGACCAGGAGCAAGTGATTGAATACTTACCATCACACTACTGGGAGTTCCCATAAGCGATGACCTGAGCCAACAGTTGTGGCTGTGCAGATAAGCCCTCAAGCAACCTTTTCCCCAATAATGCTAACTTTCTAGAACAGTTCCCACCATATGGGCTTCATATTAATCGGTCAGGGAAATACTCAGAACCCTCCCACCTGTACATGAGTCTGTCATCTAAAAGACCACCAGGATCACTAAATAGTGAAAAGGAGATCCTTATTGGTGATAGCAGTTGGTGAACTGTAAAGAGACAGTCTCTGGCAAGTACCAAGATGCTGTCTCTTCGAAGAGGGGAAGGGTAGTTTGGGTTTTACGGCTCACAAGACCGGTATCCTATGTATGCAGCAGGTTTGGGGGGAAAGCTGTACATATTTTTGAGGAGAGTCAAGTGCATGCACAGTGGGTAAACATGTATGTCACATACATCCCAAGTTCACTTTGGGGCAGGGTTTTAGCATTAAAAGAAGGTAGAATTTGGCTTTTTATGACAAAAGGTGAACCATAGGACACAAAGACAATTTGTGCACAGCCTCTGTAAGCTGCTGAAAATGGCTTAAGGTCTGCAATTGCTTATCAAGAAAGAATGTTGGTAAGGGCATCCTCTGCCCAATCAGAGTTGTAGTGACTGGGTTGTAAATCAGACTTGGGAGGGGTCTGATAGTGCCATTGTTAAGGAGTTTGGAGCCATAGGAATATAGACTTTACCCATGCCAGCCAGGCCCTGAAGCCTAACCTGTAGGCAACTTTGTTTCCTTAACCTTGGTGTCTGTCTTAGTTGATACAGCAGTGTTTATTTTGATCTTTCAGAATACAAGTCGCAATTTAGGAAGGGTGCTGCATCATCATTTCATGGTTCTCACTACAGCCCAGACAGGCGGGCAAAGCAGTGTTCTTTCCCCTTTAACAAATGAAGAAACTGAGCCTCAAACAGATGAGGGGGCTTCCTGGGTTCACAGAGCTCTAAGAGTGGGAACCTATCTTTCTCAGTGACATTAGCTAGATGTGGTGGGCACTTCTCATTAGAAAAACAAGAATTAAATCAATATGAGGTCAAGAACTGGTGTCCCCTGTCAGAAAAATAAATTGAAACTAATGTTCCGGCAATAGGTAGCAAAAACTTTAAACCTATGGTACCATCTGTCTTGACAATCTTACCTCTAGAAACTGACCCCTTAACAAATTAAAAGTGTGCCTTTATTAGCCCGTTTTCATCAGCCACGTTCAACACAGCATTGTGTATGAGAGTGAACTCAGAGGCAACCTAAGTGCCT
>NW_012116333.1:2516661-2543666 GCF_000951035.1 Colobus angolensis palliatus
CCAGGAGCAAGTGATTGAATACTTACCATCACACTACTGGGAGTTCCCATAAGCGATGACCTGAGCCAACAGTTGTGGCTGTGCAGATAAGCCCTGAAAGTAATAAATACTCAAACATTCCAATTCCTAATTATTTTACTATATTTTAAGACACAGAGGCAGCTTGTTAGAGGTCTTCGTGGGAGTATTTACCCCATGGTAATAAGCAAAGGCTAAAACCAGGGGCTTACCCCTCCCCGACCAGGAGCAAGTGATTGAATACTTACCATCACACTACTGGGAGTTCCCATAAGCGATGACCTGAGCCAACAGTTGTGGCTGTGCAGATAAGCCCTCAAGCAACCTTTTCCCCAATAATGCTAACTTTCTAGAACAGTTCCCACCATATGGGCTTCATATTAATCGGTCAGGGAAATACTCAGAACCCTCCCACCTGTACATGAGTCTGTCATCTAAAAGACCACCAGGATCACTAAATAGTGAAAAGGAGATCCTTATTGGTGATAGCAGTTGGTGAACTGTAAAGAGACAGTCTCTGGCAAGTACCAAGATGCTGTCTCTTCGAAGAGGGGAAGGGTAGTTTGGGTTTTACGGCTCACAAGACCGGTATCCTATGTATGCAGCAGGTTTGGGGGGAAAGCTGTACATATTTTTGAGGAGAGTCAAGTGCATGCACAGTGGGTAAACATGTATGTCACATACATCCCAAGTTCACTTTGGGGCAGGGTTTTAGCATTAAAAGAAGGTAGAATTTGGCTTTTTATGACAAAAGGTGAACCATAGGACACAAAGACAATTTGTGCACAGCCTCTGTAAGCTGCTGAAAATGGCTTAAGGTCTGCAATTGCTTATCAAGAAAGAATGTTGGTAAGGGCATCCTCTGCCCAATCAGAGTTGTAGTGACTGGGTTGTAAATCAGACTTGGGAGGGGTCTGATAGTGCCATTGTTAAGGAGTTTGGAGCCATAGGAATATAGACTTTACCCATGCCAGCCAGGCCCTGAAGCCTAACCTGTAGGCAACTTTGTTTCCTTAACCTTGGTGTCTGTCTTAGTTGATACAGCAGTGTTTATTTTGATCTTTCAGAATACAAGTCGCAATTTAGGAAGGGTGCTGCATCATCATTTCATGGTTCTCACTACAGCCCAGACAGGCGGGCAAAGCAGTGTTCTTTCCCCTTTAACAAATGAAGAAACTGAGCCTCAAACAGATGAGGGGGCTTCCTGGGTTCACAGAGCTCTAAGAGTGGGAACCTATCTTTCTCAGTGACATTAGCTAGATGTGGTGGGCACTTCTCATTAGAAAAACAAGAATTAAATCAATATGAGGTCAAGAACTGGTGTCCCCTGTCAGAAAAATAAATTGAAACTAATGTTCCGGCAATAGGTAGCAAAAACTTTAAACCTATGGTACCATCTGTCTTGACAATCTTACCTCTAGAAACTGACCCCTTAACAAATTAAAAGTGTGCCTTTATTAGCCCGTTTTCATCAGCCACGTTCAACACAGCATTGTGTATGAGAGTGAACTCAGAGGCAACCTAAGTGCCTAAGGTGGAGGTTGGGCTAAGTTGGTTTGGTTGCATCATCACCACCTGAAAATTTGTTACAGATGCAAATTCCCAGTCCCCACAGTAGGCAGACCTGCTGGTTGGGAAACTCTGCAGTGAGGCCTGGTTGTCTGTGTTTCAATCAGCCTTCCCTGGATTGATTCTGGTGCCTGCTAGAGTTGGAGAACTCCTAGGTTAAGTAAATTATGGAGCAACTAAACAATGGAATGCAATGTAGTGAATAAAGCACATGGGAAAATCTGTTCACAATATTATGATTAAAAGCATGTACCAAATAATCCCAGTTATATAAAACCTAGAACATGCATGCATGTATACATACACACACGTAAAGTCTGAAATTTTACATGACAAGCCTTAGAAACATTTCTTTGTATGAAAAAGAGATTCCCATCCTTTTGTTAATATGTTTCTATGATAATTGTGTAAGCAAATAAGCAATAAATTACTTCTGGCTTTATTTAAAGGTTAAATGAGGCTGGAAAAAAAACATATAGGCCCACAGCAAGATTTTACAAAGCCCCATGACTCCTGGCCACTCTGTCCTAAGATGCTCCATGCCAGTCCCCTGGACAGGTCTCTCAGCCTGGATCCCTTGAATGGACATTAGCCTTTGGGTCCCAAAGCATTCCGTTCACTGGGTGCAGAAAAGGGGCTAGGTTGAGGAGTGGAAACCTGCCTCTGACCACAAGGGGTTAAAACCTAACTGGCTGGGAAGAGGCTCCTGGGAAAGATGTGACAGTTGTTTGCAAGGAAACATAAACAATAACAGATGAAGACAGTGACATGTGGCTCAGAGCGAGCCTGATCAAAGCCAGCTGGGCAAGCAAGCTCCAGGCCTGGCTTCAGGATGAGATACCCTAGGAGTGGGCTTGGCTGGAGAGGGTCTGGGGGGAGGCCAGGGCAGCCTCTCCAGCTATGGGGACTGCCCCAGGGAGTGTGGCCAAGAATTCCAACCCTTTTGGGGGAAGTTGGGTATGACTGAGGCTTCAGACACTTGAGACCTGAATTAGCTGTTCCACCTGCTGGGAGGGATGGCCCACCCAGAACTGTCTTCTTAGCCCCATGGTTGTAGAACAGAAAACAGTCAGCATTTACCTACCACCAACCAGGTGCAGGGCACATATGACTTCAAGAATACATAGATTCCAGCCAGGATGGACATGACTTGCCACAGGCAGGCTAAACCGTTCCCTTTCAGTGACTTTCTAAATGGGGTGGTAATTTCATTACATTATCAAGTATGACAGTCCTGAAGCAGATGATTTTTGAATCCCTCTTTCCCATTTTCTGGGTGAATTTGCTCCAAGGTCACAGAGCTGCTGAGTTGTGCAGCAGGCGTCGAAGCCAAAGGCCCATGTCCATCTACAGAGTGCAGGCTTTTTCCATCCCAGCAAGCCAGATCCTCATTCGTTCCCACCTGAGCCCTCCCAGTGCCTCCCTCTGCCCTCCCCAGCCCAGGACACCTGCCCCAGCCCACAGCTCTTCCAGTCACCACCATCCATCAATTCCTCTAAGCAGCAGAGCCCCATAAAGAATCAGTGTGAGCCCAGACTCGGTATTACCATGCCTCCATCCTGCAAAGGTGAATGCAGGTCTACAGTGGTTATTTCAAACTGTGCCAGCGAAATGCTAAGCATATATTGTAAATTATCATTAATTGAGGAGATGTTTCCTTTTGGGTGACAGAATGCCTCACTGGTTCTGTGGACAATCGCTGAAGCTTAGAAGTTACAGTACACCCACAAGTTTTCTCAACTGGTCTGGGCCTAAATATGACCCTGCAATGTTCTCCCTCACGGCTTTCAGATGACAGCACAGGCTCCCCACTCAGAATGGGGCAGTGGAAGAGGGGCTCTCTTTGAGCCCCCAGGTGATGTCTGAGAATGTGACCTGCCCCTGCCTGCAGGTTCCAGGTGTCAAAGTCACCTCCTGTCACTACCCTCTGATTTTGTTCTTTTCTTCCTCCCCTTTTTACCATCTCTTCCCTAATGTTGGGTGAGTCATTACCATGCCCATTTAGAAAGTCACTGAAAGAAGGTGCATTTAGCTTGCCTAAGATCATCTCATGCCCTTCCTGGCTGGAATCTATCTTTCCTTGAAGGGCTATTGAGGGTTTTAAGTGGCAAAACTTCCCCCAAACAATCCCTCTTTGGACATTATTTTCTTTCTACAAAGCTTCACTCCCTTGGAACTTATGGAAACTCTTTTTGAAGGCAGATCCCCTTCCTGCCAACCAGCTCTTCTGCCCAATTCCTTCCCTAGGAAGTGGTGTCAGTGGTCTTGGGCTTTTTTTTTAGGAGGAGTGCCCTAGGCTTCAGGGGCATAAAACCCTGCATGTGTTTGTCTACAGCTTTGCTCACTCCTCAGGGCTGAGCCATAGTAGATCCATGACCACCATGGAGAGCTAAGAGTTTCTGGATTCAGTGCCTGCTGTTGCTCCTAGAGATTCCTATCCTGACTGAAGGCTGGTTCCATATCTGTTCACCCAGGTAGTGGGGATAAAAGCCATGTCTAAGCGAGCTACTCCCGAGAAAGAGAAGAGCAATGAATGCACCTTGGCTCTCCCCCGCTGACTCTGTCAACACCCACGGACCCCTGAGCCTAACATATGCCTGTGCCTATGGCTGTGGTCGCAGCATCCCCACCTTCACTTCACTCAGACACTGGGCTGGCTTTGATCTCTAGTCTTAGCTTGTTTTCACCACCTTGCTACCCTGTTTGCCTTTCTGGTCTCACAGTTCATTCTGTCTATGTTGCTCTCCTATCTGGGGACTCGCTCAACCAAGTTCACCCACAGAAGCAGCAGAAGCAGCTCTGACCTCTCTGTCTCCAAGACCAGCTTGGCACAATCAGAGCCAAACCTGAGGTGTAAACTCAAAAAGGCCAGAGAGGAATGTGCTTCTGTTCCAATGTCAGTGCTCCAGAAGCCCTGGAGACCAGGCTCCCCAGTAACACTAATGCTCAGACTTCTTTCACACTGGGCATGCCACATGCAAACTGCAGTTTTAGGAGTAAAAATTCTCTCTGCCCCTAGAAAAATTCTTGTGTCTGTGCCAAAATAATATACACAAAAATTTTTGTTACATGTGTTTTACAGTAACAAAAAACTAGAAATGGCATGCAACAAAAGACTGAGTAAATCACTGGAAATGATTTCAATTAAGAAAAAAATAGCAAAATATTTAAAAGGCAAAAAGCATTGGTGAGCATGTGGGAAAGCATATTGCTTTAGACTGTTAGCGTGACAGTGAATTGATAGAGATTCAGTGATGAAGATTTAGGCACTAACTACCTATGGGTAATTATCCTAACTAGTTGCCCAATCTCTTTTTTTGTCTTTGTTTGTTTGTTTTTGTTTTTGTTTTTTTTGAGACAGAGTTTTGCTCTTGTTGCCCAGGCTGGAGTGCAGTGATGCAATCTCAGCTCACTGCAACCTCTGCCTCCTGGGTTCAAGTGATTCTCCTGCTTCAGCTTCCCAAGCAGCTAGGATTACAGGTGCGCGCCACCATGCCCAGCTAATTTTGTATTTTTAGTAGAGACAGGGTTTCACCATGTTGGCCAGGCTGGTCTTGAACTCCTGACCTCAGGTCATCTGCCCTCTTTGGCCTCCCAAAGTGCTAGGATTACAGGTGTGAGTCACCACATCCAGGCCCAACTTCTTTTTGAGCAAACATAGTCATTTGAATTTGGGAAGAAAATAATGCATTTTATCTGGATGTTCAAATTATTTCTATAAAAATATTTTTTATAGTTGCTTATACTATTTGGATATTTTTAATGGAATAGCAACAAATGTTTACTAAGCACCTACTTTCTGCCCAGCACTGTCCTGACAGTGAAAAAGACAAAATCCTAGTCCTAAAGAAGCTGGCATTACTGTGGAGGATGAAAAAAATAGATGGATAGAAGCATAAATACGTAACATAATGCCAGTGGCAATAAGTGCCCTCATGATAAATATAGCATGGTAAGCTAATATACAACTAAAGAAGTGTTCTCAGGAGAGGTCTCCCTGCAGAATGATGTTGGGGAAGAACATTGAGTGGAGAGAGTGATCTGTCATTTGAGAATCTGGAGAAAAAGCTTTCCAGTTAGCAGAAACAGCAAGTGCAAAGACCTGGGCTAGATATAGCATTTTTAAAGTCTAATAGTTCAATGTGACTCTTTTATACTTTCCATTTGCCTATTCACCTTTCTGTTCATTTTACCTGAAAAAATATATATATATTTACAATAATTGTTTAAGTCCTTGACTGCTAATTTCAACATCTGGATTATCATGGGTTTACTTCTATTGTCTGTTTTCTCTTGTTAAGAGTCATGTTTTCCTGCTTCTTTGATTGCCTGGTATTGTTCCTTTAAACATTGTGGATGATACATTATAGAAACCCTGGATTCTGTTATCTTCCTTTGAAGAGTGTTGATATTTAGTTGTTCTATGCTTTCTTAGATTCTGTATTTGTCTACTAAGCATCAATTAATTACAGGGCCAAACTAACAGCTACTGTTGTATATATCTGCCCTGCAGTCCAATTTCCCTATGTGCCTGAAACATCTTATCACCAGCTGGGCATGGTGGCTCATACCTCTAATCCCAGCAATTTGGGAGGCCGAGGCAGGCGGATCACTTGAGGTCTGCCTGGCCAACATGATGAAACCCCCTCTCTACTAAAAATACAAAAATTAGCTGGGAGTGGTGGCACGCACCTGTATGAGAAATGCTTGAACCCTGGGTGCAGCCTGGGTGACAGAGTGAGACTCCATCTCCGGAAAAAAAAAAAAAATTATCCCAAACTTTCTCCTTAATCCTGAGTGTGTGCCCCAACCACCTTCTTTACCTAACTCTCACACAAGCCAGTATTTGCCCTGCCCTAAATTACCCAGGGCCAGTCTCTCAGACAACTGGAGACTAGAGCCCACCAAACCTATCCACACTAGCCAGTACTAAGTTGCTTCCTCTTTGCTGCATTGCTTTTCCCATGGAAAGCTCAATAAAGGCTCTGGGCCATGCTTTTCTCTAGCTCTTTCTGCCTCTTGACCAACCTGGTGCTCCCTCCCTGTGGTCTCATGGGACATGGTATGTCCCGCTCTCTTAGGAAATGTAAGTACTGTAATAAATTATTCCTTCAATGACATGAGCGCTCTGTGTGGTCTTTCAGTAACTTTAAAATTAAAGCCTGGGCACAAATCATTAGTCTGGCAAGTGACATCACTGGTAAGTTACCTTGATTCTAGAGAATCCTGGTTTCAGGCTGTGTTGGCTGGGTCTATTTCAGTTCTGTCTGTGGTCCTAGAGCACAACCGCTAGTCTTGGTTTTCATGGGAAGCAAGCTGTGCTTACCAAGTATATTAGGGTTCTCCAGAGAAACAGAACCAACAAGATGTGTTTGTGTGTGTGTGTATGTGTGTGTGTGTGTGTGTGTGTGTGTATAAAGAGGTTTATTTTAAGGAATTCGCTCACACAATTATGAAGTTGGCAAGTACAACATGCAGCTTGGGCCAGCAGGCTAGAGACCCAGGAAGAGCTGAGGTTGCAGTTCCAGCCTGAAGGCCACAGGCTGCAGAAGTCCTCCTGCTCGGGCTTTGCTTTGTCCGTACCTTCAGATAATTAGATGAGTCCCAGCCAAGTTATGGAGGGCAATCTGCTTGTTCTATGTTTTCTTAGATTCTGGTGGACTCAAAGTCCACCAACTTAAATGTGAATCTCATTCACAAACACCCTCACAGACACATCCAAAATAGTGTTCGACCAAATATCTGGGCACTGTGGCCCAGCCAAGTTGATACATACAATTAAGTGTCACACTAAGTCTTTCTATTAATACTTTGGCAGGCTTTAAACTTCAAACT
The DNA here is from genome assembly GCF_000951035.1 of Colobus angolensis palliatus. Lineage (NCBI taxonomy): Eukaryota > Metazoa > Chordata > Mammalia > Primates > Cercopithecidae > Colobus > Colobus angolensis. The sequence continues at coordinate 2,524,084 of NW_012116333.1, forward strand.
TTATCTCTCAATGGCAGGACAGCTGCTGAAATCTCTGCTCAGCTCTTTTTAAGCCTTCCAGCTGTTGTTTTCCACTGAGCCCCTTGGCATTTCACTCCGTGCATGCCTAGTTTAGGAGTCAGCCATCAATTTAAGGGGAATTTTGAAGCAGGGTTGGGGTCTCTTCCAAAAGAAAGTTACTTCCTTTCTGGGATTGCTCCCCTAAATTCTAGCCACTGTGATGGCTTCAAGCCCCAACCTCTGTCTTCCTAGCACAGTAAGCTTGTCACATCCTGCTTCAACTCTCTTGTCCTGTATGCAGTATAAATGGGAATGGGTCCTCAGGAGTCGATCTAAATAAATGTGGAGCTCACCTATTTCTTTTCTTTTAAGGGCCAATTACTCACCAGATCCTTCCTTCGAAGCCAAGGTCTAGTGTCTTTTAGCAGCTCTGGTAAATTGTGTTCTCTTGTCTGATCTGTCCTTTTTTTGCTCTGTGTGTTCCCTCCTCCTAGAACACCTATTAAATGAGCACTGGAACTCCTGGATCTTCCCTCCGCATCTCACAACTTCCATTTCACAGAATTGCCTATTGTCTTTCTGCAACTCGCTTTGTGAAAGAGAAAACTGATTTCACAAAATCCAGACAACCAAATGACTGAACACGTGAGCACCCTGTTTGTCCCCATAGACTTCCTGACCCTCCTTCTACTCAGCCGCAGCACTGCACACAGCAATGTCCTTACCCATTCCAGCTTGCCACATGATTTCATGCCTCCAGGCATTGGCATGCCAGGTGCCAGATACCCTGCCAGATGCCAGATGCCCTGTCTGCTTTTCTGACCAACAAACTCCTTTGTGTCCGGACAGAGATGCTGCTCTGCTGGCCACTGTGATTTTCTCTTTTTCCTGGGATCAAACAGCACCCTGTTCACACTTCAAAAGCAGCACTCACTTACCCCATTTGCCTGTGCTTTCCTCTGTTAAGGCCACATCCATGTCTTCTGTATTTTTTCCCACGGTGTCTCATACCGTACTTTAGAAGAGGGAACATTTATAGAGCACCTACACATTTTGGACACTACTCCAAGTGTTTTATGTGCAATAACTCTTTGGGAAGTCATAGCAACCCTCTAGGGCCATCATCGTCATTACAAATAAGAAAACAAAGATGAAGTTGAGTCACATGTCAGGGATCACGCACAGATAGTAAGCAATAGGCCAGGAGGAATTAGACCTTAGCCAGCTGGATTACAGTCCACACTCTTAACTGTGAGAAGGAATGATTCCATCCATGAAGGGGCACACTGACCATCATGGGGGGTTGGTAGAGTGCATGCAGCTGTGTCTACAAAAGCTAGGCTACGAGTGCAGATATAATTTATATGAGTAAAGTACCCGTAGGGTATAACAGGTGCTTGCCGCCATCCTCTGAGGTTTTCTCCTGCTCCATTGTGTCTTATTTTCCTTTTGAGACCAACTGTTTCTTTATGTTCGTCAGTGCCACTTCCATCCAGATGGAAGGACCTCAGGTCAAGGCCTGACAGGAGGAGCAGGAGCCATCAATGAGAGCAGACCTCAGAAGGCTGACGGAGGGGAGAGGAGCGCCATCCACAGCCCCATCCTCTGGATGCTGTGGGAAGAAGTCCACAAAATACTGCCCCTTGGAGTGAGTCGGTAGCAGAGCGCTTGCTGCTGGCTGCAAATACCCCATCAGAACATGTTTGGGGTGATTCTTGGACCTGGTTTCAATTTCTTTTCTGCCAGTCAGCAGCTGTGCTTGACTCACAATTTGTTGCAATCTCCTGAATTAAACTCAGGAAACAGGATAAAAATCAGAACCACATTGTAAAAGCTTCCTTATGATTCCTTTTTTGCTAAGATAAATAATGAGCAGCTCTGATCCACCTCTCTGGAGAGCTCAGAGCACACTACCAGGAGCTCCTATCCGCAGAGTGAGCACAGGCAACTGGTGATCTCTTGATAAGGAAAGACAGCAGTGTCCAATCTACCCTGCCTTGCATGGAGCCCCAGGTGCTCTCTCGGACTGTGTTGCTACCTAAAGCACACGGTAATTGCGTGATGCTAACCAAAGCAGCCCCTCACTCATTAGAAACTTCTGCTTTGCATTATTTACACAGAAAAAGTTTTCCTCTTTACTGAGCCTACCCAGTTCAAACTTAAGTGGGATTTGCCAGTTATCTGGCTAATTTTATGAGCAATAATAAAGATTGGTGAACACTTGGTGTTTGTATAATTACAATCAATTTTATGTTAAACTTAGCTTAAAAGAAATTTATCTTCATGAGAAAAATAGACAGACTTTAGTGAGGACCAATCTACAAAATGCCTGACCAGAGTTCTTCAAAACTGTCAAGGTCGTCAAAATCAAGGAAAGTTTCAGAGATTTTCACAACCAAGAGGAATCTAAGGCGATGCTGTGACTAAATGTCATGCGGTGGTCTGGATGGGGTCTTAGACCGGAAAAAGGATACTAGATAAAAACAGGAAATGCAAATAATGTGTAGATTTTAGTCAATAATAATGTATCAATATTGGCTCATTAAATTGTGACAAATGTGCCATACCAATGAAAGTTGTTAATAACAGGGGAGGCCAGATGTGGAGCATTCGAGAACTCTCTCAACTATGCTCTCAACTTTTGGGTGAGTTTAAAACTGTTCTAAAATAAAAACTTTATTTAAAAATATATAACGAGGCTGGGCACAGTGGCTCATGCCTGTAATCCCAGCAGTTTGGGAGGTTAGGACAGGAGGGTTGCTTGAGCACAGGAGTTCGAGACTAACCTAGGCCACATGATAAAACCCTGTTTCTACAACACATACAAAAATTAGTGGCACACGCCTGTAGTCTCAGCAAGTCAGACAGATGAAGTGGGAGGATCACCTGAGCCTGGGGAGGTCAAGGGTGCAGTGAATCGTGATTGTGAAAATGAACTCCAGCCAGGTGACAGACTGAGACCCTGTCTCAAAAAAACAAACAAAAAAACTATACATATACATATGTAAATTAAGAATGAAACAAAAACTTCCATAATCTCACCTTCTTTGAATTTTGGAATTGTGTAAAAGTTGCCTGAAACCTATGAGAAGTAACAGCTCATGTTTACCAAGTGCTGACTACATGTCAGTGTGCTAAGAACTTTACACACGTTACTCATTTAATTCTCACAAAGATCCTATGGAGCAGGTACAACCATTAGCCTATTGTACAGATGTAGAAACTGAGGCATAGCACCATTAAATAATTTATCCAGCTCAGAAAGCAGCATTGTGTTACACAGCTCATGTAGTCTACCACTGCTCTGTACTGCACAGAGCGGAGCCACAAATGAAGAGGCAGTCATGAGTCCATTAAAATTCCAGGACCGTGAACACTGGGACATAGGATACGCTGCTAAGGGGGGCTGGGACATTCAAGGCCTGAGTGACTTCTCCGCATTTGTATATACAGCCTGGGAGATGTGCCACTTATTTGTCATCTGATGATAATGTACTCATGAAAAATCATATTCTTTGAAGGATGATTAATTAATTTGACAAATCTGATATTAAGACAAATGACTTAGAAGGGAAAGAATCAGTCACAGCCTGGACCTGGCCCTGCATGGACTTCCTATCACAGGCCACTACCCCTTCTGCCTGCATCTTCGGGTCTGCCCAATTCAGCCTCTCTCCATCTAAGCAGCCAACCTGCACGCTCCATCTCAGGGGAAAGGAGCCTCCAAGCTGGCTCTCCCCATCTTCTCTCATAAATCCCAGAGCACGTTCTAGAATAATTGTTGACACATGCTTTTAACCCCGATTTGCGGGTTTGTACACCTGTAGAAAGGTGAGATTCACTCTCTCCAAATGCAGCCCATCCTTGCCTCCCCAGTAGCCTAGGAGACCCAAGATCCAGTTGCAGAGCTCTCTAAGGCCATTGCTCCTCAGGCTCTCCACATCCTAACCAATGACTCCCGAACCTGGGGTTGTGCTGAACTCCCTCTGCCTCCCTTACAGATTGATCCACCAGCAAGTCTTGGCATCTCTTCCCCTAAGGTCTATCCCAACCCCCACCCCCACCCCCAATTCTCTGCCTCTTTGCTGCCAGCACTCTACCTGGGACATGCCTACTTCCTGCTTGGACTGCAGCATGGATGCTGCAGGGACTCTAGAGGATGCAGAGGGATGCTGGCATGCCGTGACTCATTTGAAAGTCACAATAGCAATGATATTTTTATTTCCAACTGCCTAGCTCATCTGCCTCTCAGCTGTTTCCCAACTTTCATGGTGAAAAGGTTGCATTTTCAGGCTCTGTTCAGCTCAGCTTCCCTCTGTCTAAGCAACCCTGCCTGCTTAGAAAGGAGTTTTATTAATTCCTCCAAACCTGTATTTATTTCCTAAAATTGCATGATATGTGTACTTTTAACACGCAGAGGAGGACACTCATACATACACATATTTAATTGTTTATGTATTAATTTGTAGAGATTCAATGTAAACACGCTTAATTTACAGATATATAGACTGATACATATATAGATGATTTTTAATTTGTTGACCTTGCCAGTTAACTCTCTCCCATCTCACCTTCCCCTCCTTCCCATACTGAATCCTGGAGGCCTCAAACCACTGCCACTTCATTAGATCCTGGCTGGCTGCAGCCATGTGCGACCTGCTTCCCTGTGCAGGATGACTCTTCCTCCTGACATCTGAGAACCATTTGTCCCCTTCCACTTGGGTCTGATGTTCTCCATGCTGTGGTGGGCTGTGGTGGGGGAAGCTGTATGTGTCCTGGGGTCCCAGAACTTACAAAGCTGGGAGGATGGGGCTTAGCCCAGACTCTGGCCTCTGCTAGCGTACTGCCAAACCACAGGGTGAGGCAACCATGCTGGAATGGCCCTGACTCAAGAAGCTACACTGCAGACTCAATGGCTTGTTAGGACTCCTTTCAGTCACTTCCTAGAGCTACTGCCCATAGGACCCTGTGTCCCCAGGAGCTGCTCTTATGGAGAGGAGCTGTCGAGGGGGGCTTCAGAGAGCTTCCAATAGGACTAGACGGACATCTAGAGGAAGATATTGAGCTTGCGTTTGGAGTGTAAGCCAGGGAGACCTCAATGTCAGGGCCTCCTGCCCATTGGCCTCCCAGATGATGTCGACCTTTATGACCCAAGGAGAAGACGCTGGCCTTCAGCATAATTCTCTCTGTTCTTCACTTGGGAAACCTTGTGTGGGGCTAAAACAAAACCAGAGTGCAGTGGTGGTGTTAGGAAAATATGCCATGAGGTGGGGTCAGGGAGAGAACACCAAGGTTTTGCTGTGTGTACAGAAGGTAAAATGATGGCTGAGAGTCCAGGAGCATTCACCTTCAGTTCACAAGTGTTTCTGCCATTCACAAACCAGATGTCTTAATTAAAATGCTGCTAAAGGAAGCAAATCAATTAGCAGCTCCCATACAAGATGGTTTATTTTATCTTACACACAGAAAATTGCTTATGAGTATCACGTTACCACTCTTGGTTATCAGTTAACAAAGGCTGCTAATGAACAGCATCGTTATCAAGTTGCATAAGAGACGCCCTGGGAGTCAGGCAAATTATGACAACACAGCACTTTGTTCTGAAATACAGCTCATCGTTCATCACACATGAGGAAGGCAGCCCAGTCCAAAAGATTTCCTGGGAAGTGGAAAGGCAAAGAAAATTCTGTGATGTGATTCCAGAAACACAGGGTTAATATTACAAGGGAGAGAAATGCTCATGGGGCCTTAGCCTGATGGGAATTATAGAATGACGTGGCTTTCCTGAGCCTCCACCAGTCATGTCTTTTATGCAACAGCTATGCACATTGTAATAATAACCACAAAATAATTATATAAGGAGAAAAAATAATAACTGACATTCATGGCCCTCTACAAGGCACAGTATCTGCTTTCTCATTTGGTCCTTTGTTGTTTCCGTCCTTTGAAGGTCTGAGAGCAGCAGGCCCATTCCATGAACGCCAAAGCCCTTCCTCCCACACCAGCCCAGCCTACCATTTCCCCTCCAGAAGGCCAGTGTTCATCATCCACAGGGCTGGAGACCATCCCGGAGACCCCATGTTTCAGGACTCCCGAATCTCCACAGAGTCCATCTTTAAGAAGGGATCTTCTGGCAGCTAAGAGGTAAAGCTAATCATTCTACAAAGTACTGCCTAATTGATGAGAAGATGGCAGTGCATAGGAAGCTGTGTGTTGGGTCCGATTCCCCTTTTCACGAGCCATTTTCTGTGGTAGGTTCCATGGGCATGGACACCATGCCCTCGTGGAAGCATGAACAGCTCCAACACAGGGTGAAGTTTTTGGTGTCCACCTTTTCCTACTGCAGGCTAAAGTGCTCAAGCCTTCCTCTGTGCAGTCCGCTTCTTCCAGAAGAGGCGTGATAGTTTCCTTTAGGACAAAGGCACTGTAGAGTCTATTCCTTCTATTATTTGCCTCCAATATTCAGTCCATGTGAAAGTTCATTACCAGCCTTGGGTTTTCGAATGCAGAACATCCTGAGACATTAACCGTGGGCCGTTGTCCACAGAGCTAGAAACCCTCTTCACATCACTGCTCACCTACAGCTCAATCACCTGTGCATCTCTGGAAAGGAAGAGAACCACCTGGAAGACTTATTGAGAGGGCAACTATGCTCTAATTATTGCATGTGTTCATGCAACTCAGACAATTAAACAGGTATAAAAGCTCATCAGCAAAGCCTGCAAGGTGGAACACTTCCTTGTGCAACATAGAAAGGAACCTGAAGGCCAGTGGATTCTGGGTAAAGGGGAGAGCTCAACCTGGAAGTTGTTTTCTGCCTGCCAAACCCAAGGCAAACAAAACTTCATCTACTTTGACGACAAAAAGAGAAATCATTCCTCGAGGTTAATAGGCATATTTTGGGAAACTTGTCACTTTCTGTAGTTTGTGAATTTGCACAGATCTGGGCAGATGCTACCAGAAACAAGGTAGATAGACCTATGAGAATGGAACTGAAAAATAATGCCTTCACATCTGAACTGCAAGCTGTTACAGAGGGTGAGACTTCTCCATGCTTGGTGTACCAGCTTTGATGGAAGGGAAAGACAGCATAGGTGTCTAAAAAGGGGAACACGGGAGAGAAGATGAGTCAACAAACCAGACTCTGATACAATAGAACTTGGGCGGAAAGTAGGACGCAGACCCTTCTAAGGGAGTCCCTTATACCTCCATGCCTTAAGACCAAATTCACACCCTCACTGTAGTTTCACATAGACATCTGGAATATTATAGAATGGTATACAAGCTTACATTGAATGATGCAAAATTGTTTACGACTTTCCTTGGTGCATATTCAGTCACAATCTCCTGACAGCTAAGATCTCCCCATGAGAGATGGGGCAGCAACAGCAGGAAGGCGGGATAGATGTGGGACAAGCCACATCAAAGGCCATAAAACAGACAGACAAAACAGACAAACACTTGACTACCCCCTATTTGAGGACCAAGAACACAGGTCATGGTCAGGGATATAGAGCTTGATGATACTAGAACCAACGTTAAAGACAAGAAAGACACTGGAAACCAGCAAGATATAGTAAGAGGAAGTGGCAAGAAAAGTAAAGGAAGGGATTCCATGCAAGGGCCTCAAAGGCCGTCAGGGTTTTCTTTCTCCTTTAAAAGACAGAAGGTCCAGAGCAACATGGCGTTTAGAGGCCCAGAGGTTGAGCAGAGGGTTCATCCTTCCTACTGTCTTTGACAAGCTCTGCATTAAAAGGCCCCATCAGGTGTTGATAAGGAAGAGATCTAAAGAAGTTGGGGTTAGCCAGGTTCGCACTTGAGATACCAATGCTCAGAGTGGATGGGCAGCCCAAGAGAGCAGCCTCCTCCCGCCCCTGGCTGCCCTGAACAGAAGAAGGGACACTGCTGAGCTACCTTGTGGATGAAGTTGCTCTCTGACCTCTCTGACAGGTAGCGATACCTCTGCAGATGGGTGTGTCACCAGCCACCAGAAAGCCAGGCACAATCTGGAGAAAACAAGGTAAGGCTGGCAGAGTCTGGGGTAGCATCTGCAGGCTGGACTAGTAGGTGAATTAGGCTGCATGGTACTCCAGGCTGGCATCATGAGAAAGAGCAAGAGTTTTGCATACCCTACAATTTAGTGGCTACAAACCCAAATCTTTGACCAATCCTCCAAGAATCACATAGACCAACAAGGAGAGAAGAACAAAAAAAAAAACAACAAAAGTAAAAGTAAAACTAATAATGACAGTGCCTATACATTCTGGTTAGCCCCAGAGTTCATCTGTTTAGGATACATTTATGCCTGCTAACACTGAAAAAAATCTTTGGCAAAATCCAACACACATTTCTGATTTTTAAAACTCAGTAAAATAGGAACTGATGAATGCTCCTCAACATGATAAGATATGTGTGCTTCAGCCCTAGAGCCAGCATCTTACTTGATGGACACCACTAGTGGATTTCCCATCAAAGTCTGTCAGAGGCATGTTGTATGCACACTTTTCCCACTATTATTTAACATTGGTGTTTTTAGCCAATGCAATCAGAGAGGAGAAAACAATTAGAGACATAGCAATTGTGAAAGAATAAGTATATTTTGGCAGATGACATAATATCGTAAAAACTCAAGGGACAGAGGAGAAAACAGAGAAAAATAATACAAGAATTCAACAAGCATTCTCACCCTCTGTAACAGTTTGTAGTTCAGATGTGAAGGCATTATTTTCCAGTTCCATTCTCATGGGTCTATCTACCTTGTTCCTTTTAGCATCTGCCCAGATCTGTACAGATCTGTGCAAATTCACCAACTACAGAAAGCGACAAGTTTCCCAAAATATGCCTATTAACCTTGAGGAATGACTTCTCTTTTTATCATCAAAGTGGATGAAGTTTTGTTTGCCTTGGGTTTGGCAGGCAACAAGGCAACCCCTATAATGGTAACATAATCCCCCAAAATCAAAATACAATCAAAGACCTGGTAGGCAACATCATGACAAAAACTCTATTTTGAAAGCAGCAAAGGCAAAATACTTATGAATAAATATAACAAAATATATGACAATCTTATAAGAGTAAAATCTGAAAACTCTCCTGAAACACACAAAACAGTAACACCCAAAATCAGATGATTTTTTATGAAAAATTACCTCTTTTCTGTGGAGAATCACTTAACATCATAAAGAAGTAAATCATCATTAACTCAATACGTAAATGTAATGCAATCCCAATCTAAATACCAAGATGTTTGCTTCTTTTTTTCTGTGTGTTATTTTTACTTCATTTGTTTTGTTCTGTACGAAAACCCGGTAGCCAAAAACACAAAGTAATCATCATAAAACTCTCCACTGGGACCTCCCCCAGCCCCCACACCATGAAAGATTTCTGTTTCTGTGGAAAGATTCTGAAGTTGATTCCGAAGTTCATATGAGAAAACAAATATGCAAGAATAGCTGGAATAAACTAGCAAGAATGTCCCCTGCAAAGGAAGCATAATGTGTGCAGGTGGAGGGAACCAGCCCCATCAGAAGGTAGAGCACATCCGGAAGCCTCTCTAGGCTCAGCCTCTCTAGGAAGCCCTCAGCACATGAATAACCACAAATGCCAATGGAGAATAAAGTCTAGAAATACCCTAGTACATACAGAAATTTAGAACATTATAAAAGTGGCAAATGAAACACAGGGGAAATAGGGTGGTTTTAAAAAACAGTATCGGAATAAATGAATTGCCATTTGAAAAAAAAACAAAATTGGATCTGTAACTCACACCACACACCAGAATAAATGCCAAATGGATCAGACATCTGAGTAAGTAATAAAACCATCCAAGTGCTGGAAAATGTATATATGCACAGATGTACACATCTATATGTAAACATTTTCCAATTTTATTTTAAAAAATGTGTGTCTATATAAAAGTGTTTTCAATTAAATATATTTTTGTAACAGTATCACAGAAAGGATAAACCAGGAATTATTGAAAATGGCAACTTCAAAGCAGCAGGTAGGAACACGGTGGAGTGAAGTTACAAAAGAAACACTTCTCTGAGTTCATCTGTTTATATAGTTTATCTCTGAATCGTGTACATGACACACATGTATCTCTGTTTACACATGTATTATCTCTCTACACAGTTTGTCTCTGAATCATGTGTCATGTACATGATTCAGAGACAAACTGTGTAAACAAAACTATGTAAATTAAAATTTTAAAAGATTAAAACAGGAAATAGTAAAATAGAATACACACTAAAACAAATGTTTCTGACTCTCTATCCAATTGGTAACATAACCACACAGAGAATATAATTAATTTCATTTGAACACAATATTCTGGCTGTACATACCTAGAGAGCTAAAGCCACTGCAAAGAAATGTGCAAGTTTACTGAGCAGGTCTACCGCTGTATAGTACTCTAATTTCTGGAGGTATTTTGTGTGTATTATAGAATAGAGAAAATGAGTAAAAATATTATGTGGTTGAAAAGCAGGGTTTTTACTTTGGAGAAGGCAATCTAGACATATGGAATAGGGAAAGCTTAGAAAAAATCTTATGATACTGAGTTTGTAATTTAAATACACACTTCCTGACTCTGTCCATTGAAAGGGCCTAGAAACAACGACACCTCAGTAGCCCTGAGCACACATTGTGCCCAGATCTTAGTTTCTAAAAATCATTCCATAGTAAAAATTAAAATAAAATAAAATAAAAGAGAGAGAGAGAGAGAGAAACAGGGACCCTTGGGAAAATTAGACCCTTGTGCTATCCTTGGGAACAAGACATGGTGAGCCTCAGATGTTGTGTTGTCAGAAGTCTAGTATATGCTCAAAGACTAATGAGGTTCTGTCTAAAGGGCACAGGGGCCCCCAAGAAGTGAGTTGCATGAGCCAAATTTGCAACAATTTGGGCATCAGAAAGAATCATGATGGTAATGGATTAAAATGCGTTGAAGTCCACAGTAATAATCCTTAAGAAAAGAAGAAGGAGAAAGGCGAGATAGAATAAAAAGGCTTTCTTCTAGATGAATGTCAGCTATTAAATATAGAAGAAATGCTGGAATTAGAAAGTCAATATTTTGTAATCACCAATGGCAATAACTGCTTCAAGTAGGATCATGAATAGACTAAAATCATTAGGTGAGGAATTGTTGGGGGTCCGGATATTCACATAGTGTCAAAGTGCCTCTCTTCGTATTATTCATTCATTTCAGAGGGGAAAATTCTAGTTTCCACAAATGTAGAAATCTAGTGGTCACTCCCTTAACCAAGCAAATGAAGCATCACCAACAGTGATGCAATACAATGAAAGGTACACAACATCACCTTGTGGTATTTCCGACCAAAAACTTCAATCTGAATCCACTCAGGAGAAAACAATCAGACAAATCCAGAAAATGGGACATTGTGTAAGACAACAGGGTTTAGGGACTTCTCAATCAACAATGTCATAAAGATAAAAACCAGAGGGGCTGTTCAACACTGAAAGAGACTTTAAAAAAGACAAAACAAATACAAATATTTTTTCCAGATTGGAAAATAGCACAAAAAAAATAGAGCAATAAAAGATACTTCTGAAATAACCAGAGAAATTTAAATATGGATTATATAATAGATGATATTAAATTAGCATTAATTTTCTTAGGAGTGGTCATTGTATTGTGATTATACACAATAGGAGACACAATGGTGCTGTATTCAGGGGTGAAATATCATGGTATCTATGCTAATTTGCAAGTAGATCAGTCAAAAATGCTTATGTTCACAGAGTTAAAGCAAAGGGGGCACCATGTCAATGAGTTACCCTAGGTGAAGGGTGTATATATTTTGACTGTCCCGTTCTTTCAACTTTTCTTTGGATTTGAAATTTTTTCATAAAGCAGGAGAGTGAGCGAAAGGTCAAGAGATCACCCCAGGACTGTGTGACCATCCTGGGCTGGTCAGATAGGGAGCGAAGTCTCAGTGAGTTTGGCACATGCACGGGGCATGAAGTGATGAAAAAGCTGGGGAAGGTGGATTGTGAAATGATGATTCTCAAAACCCTGGTGAAGATGCCTTCATTTCTAGGAGTCTTCATTCACAGGCTCATTCAATCAGAGTTCCAAGATCCTGTCCCTTTCTGCAGACTGGCCCTCCACATACGGGCTTCGTCCACTCCGAGACCCCAAAGCAGCACTGAGATGCAAATACCCAGCCAAACTGATAGCATGATGACACGAAGAGATGTTTGGGAATTTTTTTCACGAAATGGACTAAATTGGCTAATTATTAGACTGGACACTATCATAGAATAGCTCTTGGAGAATGAAAAACAGTTTACCTATCCTGTTAAAACCCTGTTTTGTCAGCTCTAACTGGGCAAATGCCCCACAGCTTCACTTTAAATCTTGCCAAGTACCACCACGTCCCAAGGTGATGCTGATTCCTGGTCTCACAGCTGTCCTGGCATGAGGGCTCCTGGCCATGGCCATCATTGCCCATCCCGTGTGGCCAGGGTGAGGGAGAGGCCTTGCCGAAAACCCACGCAGCCCCACAGGGCAGAGACTGCCTGTCCTCATTTTAAGACAAGTGATCACTCTTACAACTCACCTTTCGGAGAAATTGTGGTTTCGCCTGCAAAAGAAAATAAAAATATGTTTATTGCCTAAGCCTTAGATGATAGAAAGACAGCACAAAGCTTGCTGCAGGAGAGTGGCTTGCTTGTCATTAGCTTGTTCTTTTGGGTCTGACTTCCTCATGACTCAGCCTGACTCCATCTAGTGTTAGTTTTGGAAACTTGAATCCTGCTTCTCCTCTCTGAAAGTCCCTCTATTTGCAGAGGAGCTCTGTTATGACACCTGCCAAGAACAGCTCCCTGCATGTGGTGAGGGCGATGTATTATCATGGGCATGAACTCCCATCCAGCCATTGCCTCCCAGCCCTGCTCTCTCCTGGCCTTTATTTCTTGCCTCCCTCACCCACCTGCTTCCTCTAGCATCCCTTCATGTTTTTTCATGAACTTCACTTTCAAAAAGTTCATTGTTGAATAACTATTGGAGCCATCTTTCCTGGATTATGAAAAATGCCTTCTATAGCCCTGATGGCTCAAAATAACCCAGAACTTCCAAAAAACACATATAACAGAGATGTTCCTCTTAGATGATCATGCAAAAGAACATAAAAAGCATAGTAACTGCTCATTCAGCAGTGTTTTCAAATGGGTCTGTGTTGTATTGCTCACAGCAGCATCTTCCCACACAGATGTATGTGTGTCAGAGTCCATCATGAATGACTACACGCACACACACACATATACACAGGCACTACATGCACATACACACATATGTGTGCGCACACATACAACAGGATTAAGGAACAGGCTTTGTGGAATTTCATTCTATGTCAAGTCCACGGCTAAGATGTCCCTGAAGCATGGTCTGCTTCAAGGTCTGGCGATTTGCAAAGCAAAGTGCCTTAACTCAAAGTCCCCGTCAATGTGTGCCAGGAGTTCGGATGGTCAAGGTAGTGTCCCTGTGCTGGGTGGAGCTCCAGCACTTTAGAGCCCTCCCCGTGGTGAGAAGGTCACTGTGCTAGAAACTCCACATGTTTCAATATTCCTAACCACAGGGCCTGAGCTGGCCACAGCAGCCTGTGTCCTCCGCCTGGGTACCTAAGCACCCAATAGAGGGCCCCTGAGGCCATGTGGTGCCAGAGTCTTCACCATGGCCAACACAGCCCATCCATTCAAAACAGACTCCTCCTGCACTCCTCACCACAGAGGCTACCTGGACCCCCAAAGGCAACAAAGGTTCTAGGGAGTCAATCCTTCTTGCCCTTCCAGACTCAATCCATGGCCTCCTCATGTCCTCCAAGAGCCCTTTGTGAAAACCCTTATTATGGCCAGTCCACCCTGATTCCACGGTGGGAGAGGCTGACTCAGCACCCAACCCACAGCCATCCGGGTGCTGCCCTTGGGTCAGTGGGGACTGGGACACCCTCCTGGCCAGGTGCTACAGCTGCAGGCTCAGGAGAACCTGTGATTGTGCCAACACCCCTAGGGCTAGAAGAACACAGAGCTGCCCCAGGGTGAAAGCCTCTTAGGGTGAAGGGAAGGGAGGGGTGTGAAGAGGTGGCCAGCATGGAACTCCACTCTCCCGCATCAGTGGATTGGGGGGCACTGGGAGCTGTTCGGCATGTTTCTTCTATAAAAAGGAATGTGACAGCTTCAGCTAATGTGGGTTTGGGTGTGTGTGAATGTGTGTGTGTGTGAGAGAGAGAGAGATAGAGAGAGAGAGAGAGAAATGGGACACATGGCATCTCTGGTCCCTCAACCTGAAATATCTCCAATTCCACCACACATTTCCAAAACCCCCTCAAGCTGGTTACATGCTCTGTGTGCACAGAATGTGACATGGCCAGCAAGAGGAGTGCTGTGTGGCCACCAGGGCCTGGAAACTTCACAGGCCCTCTCAACCTAAGTTGACCACACATCCGTTTCCCTAGGACAGTCCAGGCTCACACTCATCATCCTGGTGTAACTTTTACAGAGTCTCTTCTCACTCTCACAAAGTCCGGTCTTGGATGATAAGTTATATCCCCTGTTTTCTGCAGCCCAGGACCCAGTGGACTGACACAAACTTGGGGTGGGGGGGATGACATGGGAGGGGACAGAGAGAAGGAAAGTGAGAGTCAGAAACAGAAGAAGAGATGGAATGCTGGGAGACAGAGTTGATGAAATGCGCTTTAATGCTTCGCAATCAGAAACCACTGCTGAAAACTAGAATATCTGAGGGAGGAGAAATCCTCAAAAAAAAAAAAAAATGAACTTCTCAAGACAATCCATGTCCAGCCCATCCCAAGGGCATGACTCCATGAGGGCTGATGAGTGATGACCTGCAGCCACAGTGCACCATGCGTTCATCCCTCATGCAGCCATTAATCCATCTGCTCCTTCAATAGACACTGCTGGGAAGTTAACCAGTCCCAGGTCCCATGGAAGAACTGGAGGGTGAGACTGGACTCTGGGTACTTTCTAAAAGCCAGTATCCCTGTGTCAGCCCAGGCCTCTGTCCTAAATGCCAGCCACTTACTTGACATCTCCTCTACGTGGAAGTGTCCAGAAACCTTCAGTTCACCATGTTCAAAAAAAATATCATCTCAACCAGCTCACTGCCCAAAGCTGCTTCCCCACCAACTTCCCAAAGGACACCAGCTCAAAGAAAACTCTGAGCTGTTCTAGATTCTTTTCTCTCCTCCAGTGGCTGTCTCAGCCCCTCATCCCAGGTCCCTGGGCCAGCTCCTCCTTAACTTTGTTCCCATCTTTTATTTTCTCCATTGCCTCCACCAGGACTTACTCCAGCAGGGCTTCGCACCAGGCCTGTGTCTTTGTCCGGGCTTCTAGCACATCTTCCTGGCTGCAGCTGGGCCTCCCTCCATGCTACCAGATAACAAAAAAATATTCTATCCCTCCCCTGCTTAGAATCCATCAGTAGGTGACCAGAAGTTTCAGGACAGATTTCAGACTCCATTGCTTAGCACCAGCTCCTCTGACTGTACATGCGTAGAAACTACTTATCTCTCCAGCCCTTCCTTCCACATCGTCACATGAAACACTTACTTCTGCCACATGGCATGTTTGTCAGCTGCAGGTTTTACCCATGATGCTTACATATGCTAGGGTTCACTCTGCCTTCTTGAGCTTCTCTTAGTCCTTCCGCATGTAGCCTGAGGCTCCCCTGCACCTCCTAGTGGCTATGCAGCCCTCTGCACCCCCAAGACACAAGGCAACACACACATAGCCTGCCATAGCCCTCCCGGGACTCTCACCCTCACTGTGCAACCACCACCTGAGACCTTCCTGTCTCCCCTGTAGACTGAAGGAGATTGTCCTACTTCTCTCTCCTTGACCCCCGGCACCTAGCTTATGGCCTCATGTTCATTTATTCATTCATTCATTCAACAGATATGCAAGTATCCACTTTGTCCCTGGCACTGTGCTAAGTGCTGGGCTACAGAAGTGAAAAGGACGACCCTACCTGCCCGGAGCTTACATTTTAGAAAGAAACCCACACAAAATAGACAAATCAGTATATCATATAGCATAAACTAGTGCAGAGAATTATAAAGAAAACTGAAGCCAAGCAATGAGAAGAGAATGGTGGCTGGAGTCGAGAGGGGATTGTACTTTAAATAGGCCCTCTATGATGCAGTGGTGACACTGAAGCAGAGATTTGAAGGAAAAGAGGGGCGAGGCTTGCAGCTTTCCAGCAAAGAGTATTCCAATGACAGAAAACAGCAAATACAAAGGTCCTGAGGCAGGACCGTCCCTGAGGACATGGGCTCTGCACAGAAGAGCAGGGTACCTTGATGCCAGCAGAGAAGCCCGGAAACCTGGGACAAACCACATGTGACCTCCCAAGTGACAGGGACTGCAGGCCTCATTCTGAGTGTCAGAGGTATGCACTGAAGGGGTCTGAGTGGGGGTGGAACAGGATCTAATCCAGGCTATGCAGAGGCTAGCCGTAGTTCTTTGACGACTGTATCCTGTGGCCCTCACTCTTGTGACACCTGCCCACTCGTCCAGAGGAGGAGAGAGTGTAAGGAGGGGGCCATGAGGTATATTCTAGTCACCTAAAAGGCATGCAAGAACGCAGAGAAGGCTGGGGATGACAGGCAAGGGAGTGGCATGGCCAAGACAGGAGAGAACACAATACCCCTCCCTGACTGTGTGGGCAGTGACCTTACCTTGGGGCTCTCTTCTTTAGCGGGATGGTGTCTAAACAGAGAAAGCCAGGCATTAGGAAGGGGGTCCTGTGACAAGAGGTGCAGGGCGTTCCCTAGAACTTTCACCTCCCTCTCCTGGGTCCTCTCATTCATGATGTCCTCGAGAGATCCGGGGCCTGGCTGCCATGTGATGAAGAGGCTGTTTCCTCCCCTTATTTGTGGGGATACACAAGGATAAGCAAACTCAAGGATAAGCAAACTCCCAGGCCTATTAAGCCCCTCGGGGGATGCACACGCCAGCATCTTGGGAAGCCTCCTCCTCTCCCGGCCCTGACCAGCCCCTTCTGCTTATCTTCATGGATCATAATCACATCTTCCAGAAAGACAGCGAGGCTCTGTTCTCCCCAGAAGCACCCCATGGAAAACTGCACCATCATTGCATTGAGCCGTCTAATACAACAGAGGATGAGTTTGGGGGTGATACCCTGAGAGAACAGATGCAAATCAATGCTGCATTTTGGGTGCCAAGGAGGCGGAGGACTGTGCCATGGTGCACATCAGCCAGCTCAGTTCCTATCTGAGGGGCTACTCAGTACTGTTTTGAGAAGGACTTTCCCAATTTATGAAAAAAAAAAATGCATCTTGACCCACACAGTCAACAGAACCTCCCACCATCCACCCACACTTATGACCAACCTCACTGCCTCCTGGGACTGGGTTTGTTTGATCTCATCATTTGGATGAGAGAACAGAAATTTCTGTGTGAAGCCAATTTTAGTTCCTCTCCCACCTTTCTCCAGGAAATGTGATTCTCAGGACTCCCAAGAGCAATGGAAAGGAAAGGTACAGAGGGAAAGAGTCACGAAAGACAGAGAGATGGAAAGAGAGACAGAAAAAGGAACACAAATAGAGAGAGAGAGACAGAAGAAAGAGAAACAGAGGCAAAGACATAGTAAGAGAGACAGAAACATGGAGAGGTCACTGCCTTCCTTTACAGCCTTTTGGGCTCTGCACTTGTGGGTTCATTCTTGCTGTAGCCAGCATCACAGAGTGGCCCTCGGTGCCTGGCTGGGTCGGGCAGAGCCACGCCCAAGCACTGCATCCCTCACCATTGAGGCCTCCAGGTGTGCTTTTCAGGTCGGAAGAGTCGTCGTCAAATAAGTGCCTCCTGATCATGCAGATCTTCAGGGCCAGGAAGCTGGCAGATACGGCAATGCCCACAGCAGTCCCGATGAGGGCATACTTGAAATCTGGAACTCAGGAAGGAATTGAACACCAGGTTTCAGTCACCTGCAGCTTCCTCTACATTCCAGATGAGGTCCAAAGCATGCATGTGGCCTAACACGCCACCTCCCACTGGCTGAGGCCAGCCTCACCGTCCACTCTCCCAGGAGTCACTTTGCTCCCAGCCTCTGCCTGCACCCCATCCCCTCCTTCAGAAGCACCATCCCTGGTTCCTTCAGCTGTGGAAATTGTTCCCACCTTTCAACGCTCCCTGAAGCTCACCTGGCTACCTGCCCCAAATCGTGAGTTGCTCATTTCTCTGGCCGCCTGAGCCTCCTAGCCCTTCCTCACCGATCCCTTCGTTAATTCATCCACTCATCTATTGGGTGTGTGTTAATTGCCTGCTCTGTGGTGAGCAATGCAGGAGAATGGATAAGGCCTATCTGGCCTTTGAGGAGCCTGCAGTCAGCTGGGGAGGACAGGGAAGGAGCTCATGATGGGAGAGGCTGGGTTGGCTTGGAATCATGGGCATCCAGAGCCTTCTCAGAGGGTGAGGCATGCAGACTGAGCCTGGCCAGCATATGAGGCCCTTAAGGGGCAGAGAGGCTAGAAGCTCGCAGGTGGAGGGAGGCACCGATGAGGACTGTGAGCCTGGCAGAGTGTGCTGTCAGGGCCCATGGCTACAGAATAGGGCTCTGTGGGTGCCGGAGTCACGCATCTCTGGCCCTGAGGTATCATGCCTTCTGTGTGGACGAGTTTTAATGCAAGGCCTTGCCCCCAAAATAAAGCTGTCAGCCACTCGACAGCCCAGGGAGGGCCTGGAGGTGAGGGTGCCCCTTTTCCTATGCTGACAGCAGGGAACCAATTCCAGCACTGTGACCCTCTGCTTGTGTGTTGTGGGAGCCTCCTTCCTGCCCCTGACCCTATGCACAAAATAACATGGGCAGCCACCTACCGATTTCAGCCCCAGGGGGCTTGCCTGTTGCCAGCACTTGAGCTCCTCCTACATCTGCAAAGAAAGAAACCCCAGAGCCTGGTTAGAACAGAGCTGGCTGTGGCCCTAGCCACCCAGTCTCAGAGGCCTGGGAAAGCCTGCCTCAGGTACCCCAGGAGCACAGAGGTGGGCTCCCAATTGCCATGGAGCATCTTGGAGCCTTGCTGAGACATCAGAGCTCTCTCAAAACTCAGACCAGGAACGCGTCTCCACCCAATGCAGTTCAGTCAGCTGTTCAGCAGTTTCCAAGACCTGCACTCTGACCCAAACTTGCTCCACAGGTTCCCCTGTGGCTCCCAAGGCACTCCTTAATCCAGCAGGGCTTTGGTGCTTCTAGTTCCCCACACAGCCGGGGCATCTCCTGCCTTGGAGCCACACACCCTGCCTGGCCCCATCTTCTTTCCCTCCTTCTTTACCTGGTGTTGGCTCCATGCCACTTCCTCCCTGACTCCCCAGACCTGAGTGAGCTGACCCCAGTGTGCTCCACAGCTGTGGTGCTTGCCTGCCATAACTGACCATGTCGATATGTAGCAACATTTACATGGCACTAGTGTGCACCAGGTACCATCCTAAAAGCTTCTCACATATTAACACATCAATGCGTCTTCTGGCTGGTCTCGTCCTGGACTGCATGGTACAGTGTCCAGCATTTGATGCAGTGCTTGGCC
>NW_012116333.1:2543747-2587563 GCF_000951035.1 Colobus angolensis palliatus
GGAAGGAAGGAAGGAAGGAAGGAAGGAAGGAAGGAAGGGAGGGAGGGAAGGAAGGAAAAAAAGGAAGGAAAGAAGGAAAGAGACCATGCTGTAAGGGTCCCTCACTCTTCTAGCCAAGTCTTGAAACCTTAAGACAGGAGACACTGCTCACAAACAGGGCCGTAGAAAAGTGATCCAGACGTGAGGTCCTTGGAGAGAAATGTGCACATTTATTGGCCACTTACTTTGAGATAGATATTTAATACTTACAGCAACAACTCTGTGAGATAAGTACTGTTATTATTGCCATTCACAAAATGAGGAATGGGAGGCATCGTGGTCTTGCTAACGTACCCAAGTGCCAAGAGAAGTGGGAAACGGCAGGTCTGCACTGAGAGCCCAGGAAGGCCTGCAGACATGAACATGAATCCAAGGAACTAACAGATACAACACCACCAAAACCATCAAGCCCTGGGGCTGCATGGACTTGGGCCAGGGACGGGCAAATGGTGAGATCCAAGCCTGAGTCTCACTCTCAAACTTCCAGGAAAAAGCAGGAGAGAGTGCTACCACTCCTGTTCCTCACAAAGGGAAGCAGGTGACTTCACTGGAAAAGACCAGATGGTATGATGGAGGAAGCATCATAGCAAAGACATCCTCCACCCAACCCTGTCTGCTGACCACATTCAGTGATGCCCAGAGTGGCATGGTAAGTTGGAGTTCTGCAGGGGACAGCTTTGTTCTGTGTGTGTTTGGTGGAGAGACAGATTGTCCTACTAGAGTTCAGAATTTTTCTGGCAGCCTAACTTTGTAGACTGATAAAGCTTCCCCAAGTTTTTTCTAAAGCAAAATTTCCCAGCTTTGTTCTAATCACAGATGTTTTTGGAAATTCAATGACCTCTTCTCTCTTTCCCACAGATCACAAGCCCCATGTGAGCACATCTGCTCACACACACAGACACCACCGCACACAATATGATCCTGATTTTGTCCGTTCTCTGAAGCCCCAATCAGCTTCATTCCATTGTCTTATCGTTTCTTTAAAGCAATCCTGCTGCTCCAGCTAGGTTGAACATCATTCTGGACATGGAGCAAAGGCTTATATTCAATGGAAGGCAGTGGGTGGGAGCACATTTCCAGATTAATGCTCCCAACTCAGAGATGTGTGTGCTACTATCCTCACCCTTTCCTGGGACAGGACCCTTTCTGACACCTCTGATCTCTCTCTGCCTTTACTGGGCAGAAGGCAGGAGGGCAGGGCCTCAGTAGGTAGGGCCAGGCCCCTGAGCCGCAGCCTCACCCCACACCCTCCCCCTGCCATGCTAGCATGTTGTTTGATTCCCCCTCCGGTCCTCCCTTGGTAGGCATTGCTCTCACCTGCAGCATTGGCATGGAAAATTCATGCTAGCCTGAGATGAAATCCGAGCAGAGAGGAAAGAAGGACACAGATTAGAAAGGGCGAGAAATACAGAGAGGTACACACAGAGATGCTCAAGAGACACACTCAGGCTGTGCTTGAGTCACTCAGACCATCAATGGGAGGGAAGAGAAAGGAAGAAGAGAAAACCTTAACGTCAAAAGGCCCCAATCCTGGCCTTGGTCTCCCCAGTAGCATCACAGTTTCCATTCTCGCCAGGCTGTCCTGCATCCTTCCTCATTGGCTTCACTCCCTAAATGAGTTGCCCTGAAACCTCGGCTCCTTCTGCCCCTTTCTGTGGCTGGGACCCCTGGCTGAGCCTCAGCTCAGCCCCCAACAGAGGCCAGTCCCTTAGACACCATCCTCTATGTCCCATCCTGTGTCCCCTCCAAGCTGTGAGGCTTCCCCTAATCCCTGACCCCAAAGAGGCTCTCCTCCTGGGGTCTGACTTTGGGACTGAGTGAATTCCCACCGCCACCCCAACTCCACCACTACCTTGAGTCACTTGCAGGGAGACCAACGTGGGCGGAGAACCCAGTTGTGCACTCAAAACAGCCAAGGGCCTAGCACTTCCTGCGAGCCAGCCCCTCGGCCACTCGGCGGCAGCCTTTCCCCTCCTCAGGGAGGGAAATCCCTCCATGCAGCCCTCCTGTGCTTGGAGCTGTGACTCCACATACCCATGAGCCCGTGGGTGAGGGTTCATGCTCAGGACAGCAGCCTGGCCGGCCCTACCCCTGCTTCCTGCTAGGGTCATGAGCTAGGGAGGGCCCCCTGGGCGGTAGACCCCCTGCAAGCCTCCAGCACTGGCTGATGTCCCCTGGCTCTGCAAAGTAGCTGGAGGATGGCTGGCCCTAGCAGGCCTGCTTGGACATCACAGCCAGAGGTCTCTGGAGTGCCTTGACTGCATTTAGATCCGTGGGAGATCCCAGGAGGAAGCCCACAAGGACCAGCAGGAGCTGCACTGCACTTTCTCTGCAGGAATTCTCCGGGATCTCATGCAAGAAGGAGGGGGAAGCTTGGCACCCACAGGAGAGTCAGAGGGGGCTGAGGTGGGGCTGTGTGGTGCAGGCCCCCTTCCAACCTGTAGATTTGCTGAGGCCATAATAGGCACAGTTCTGGCCAAATCTGGCTTGACCGCCTCTGACTGCTACCACCAACTGCACGAGTCTGGCTGGCTGCCTCCCTTGAACTGTCCACACTGTGTAGGGTCAGAGAGCCAGAACACAGCCCTTGCTGCTGCCTAAAGCAGAGAGCAGAAGGCAGAGGGCTACCTCCAGAAGGCTTGCTGAGATGCAGCGGCTTTCCATAGCCTCCACCTGTGTAGCTTCTATGTGTGGTCAGATCAGCCACTGATCATAGGAGCTTTTCCTAATTTGCACAAGGCTACTCTAAGGGCTCTAGATTCTAGAGTTTCTGCTTTCTCCCTGGTGCCCCGTTTGGACCTGGTACTCTGTGCCTCCCTGACAAAATAGTGGGCTCCAGCCCCCTCACAGCTGCTATTCCCATCTCAGGCCTGCATCACACAGATTGCTCTGTAAGTGGCTCTCCCAACAGCAAGGAGCCCTCTGCAAGAGTGGATGGCCCTCTGTCTTATAGACCCCCAGAAACATGGGAGGGCAGCCACCCCAGTTCCTGAGGAGGAAGATGGCAGGGCTGCTCTACACAAGCTGAGATGAGCTATTTTGGAGAGCGCTGAAGGCACGGCCTAGCTTTGCCCCATCTCACTTGGAATCTGACCTGCTGAGAGCCCATCCCCAGCATCCAGGCCTCTCTGAGCTGTCCACCTGTTGGGTCCACCCTCGATGGGGGACTGGCACTCTTTGCCACCCTTATTTGGGCAGAATTGGGTTGTGGGATTCCCAGTTGTGGGCCAGTAGGCATGCGTGCACTCAGATGTCGTTCTATAAGTATTTGAACTAAAAATAGGGAGAGGCTGCCCTAAGTATTTGTCAATGATGCCTGGCCATAGTCATCTTGGGACTTAAATGTTGCCGAATGGCTCCTAACTTTAGAGCTCATGAATTCCAACATTCTCAGCTAGAGGAAGTGGCTTCAAATGTCTAGGACAGGCTTCCTTAGTCTCTTAACAGGGCTCACACATGTAAATAAAGAGCCTGCAGGGTGTTCCATGGGGCCCCAGGGCCTAAGAGAAATCAAAGAGCAACCAAAGACCTAAGTCTCCCATGAAGGAGTGCACAGAGTGACCAGGGAGACAAGATTTACACTGAAGAAAAGATCAGAGTGTCACAGGCAAAGCTCAGCGCCTTCCCCAAGCCTCAGTCTCACAAGCTGGAGGAAGTGGGAACAGAGTGCAGGGTAGACACTGGTGCATGGCCTGCCTTCCTCCCCTGACTAGCACCTCAGTTTTCCTCTGAGCAACCAGAGGCCCCCCAACCAGAACTCCAGCCAACCCTATTCACTGGGGAAAGGGCTTGCTCCACCTTCGAGCCTCTCTGTGGGGATCTGAAACTTCACTATGATCCCATGATGGGTAGGAGGGAAGGATATTTGGAACCAGGAGATCTGAGTCCCCATTCTGCCACCCATTGCTCAGCCAGTGGCCTTGGACCAGACACAACATGGCTCCCAGCTCAGTGGCCCCATTGCACACAGAACATGGCTGGACAAGTCCTCGGAAGGGGTGTGTGCACAGTGAGGTGCAAGCAACAGCTGTCCTTCCACAAACAAGCACGCCACCACCTGAGATGGGCGTCTGTCACTTTCTTAGGGGCCGTAGTCAAAGTGGGGAGCCAAGCACACTGGGAGGCACTCCATGTGACTCCCATAGGACTGGCTCCGGGGGAATGTGTGAACTCTGCCTGACCAATTAGCATATTTCTCCTTCCTGTCAACTGTGATTGGTCGACAGGTGGGGCAGATGATCCAATTCAGACCAGTGACACTCAACTCAGGGCCTCAGGGGAAACTGAGAAGCAAGAATGTCTTCTGGAGCTGAGAGCTATGGGGCCGAGAGAGGCCTGAGTTTGCCCACTGCAGGGAGCCTGCAGACTGAAGTCCCTGCTGAAGAAGGTTGAGCCCAGACCAAGTCCTAAACATACTCTGAAGCCTCTGAATCCAGCTGTGCCTGAAGCACTTCTCCCTGGACTTTTGAGTCACCTCAGTAAGGAAATTGCTTCTTTTTCTTACTCTTATCTGAGCTCAGTAATTGTCATCTGCAATCAGAGGAATCCTAATGACTTTGGTGATGGTTCCTGAGAGGGCATCACTGGAGATTGGGAGATGTGAGCAGAGAAGGCTGGCTGTGAAGGCGGAGCTACGCCACACAGTCCCACATAAGCCAGCCTGGGACCTGCGAGTCATGCAACATGCATGGCTCCAGGCCTCTGCACAGACTGTTGCTCTCTTTGCTGCAATGCCTTTCCCTCATCCCTGTAGAAAGTGCTTATTTATCCTTCAAAGCCATTCCTCTGAAAGTCCCCCTTGCTCTCATCAGTCCAGGATCACCCCTTCCATGCATCACACCTCTCCCCTGCACTGTTGGCCCCAGTCTGCAGCTTGCTCTATGGCATGAAGGCCACAAAAAACCCAGGGGAAGCTGTTTCTCCCGAGAGCAAGATGATGCGTGAGAGCTAGACTCTTCTCCTGGGGGATGCCGGGAGAGGTGGATGGGAGAAGTCTGAACTGAGTATTAAACCAAAAGTGGCTTGAAGAGATAAGATCTAGTTAAGAACTGAGTGGTACGGAGCTTAGGATCCAAGTACAGTTCAGCCACAGAGAGACAACGGGGGTGATAGCATTTCCTCTGTTGCTCTGAGACCATGTACACTGTGGTGGTTCCATCTTTCAGCCCGCTGTGAGCCTTGGAGGCCTGGCTGGCACACCATGGCATCCAAGAGGCTCAGAAAAGAAATCGGATGTGTGAAGTCAAGGGAGACAGCCCAGCTGTGCTTCACACAGCAGATTGATCCTGGGCTTCCCTTTTTTCATCTGAAGATGGGGATGCAGGACCCTGACATATAGAAGACTCGCCAGAGACAACTCCTGCCTCTCTGCTCATTTATCCTGCGCCACCCTGCAATGTCAGTGGACCCTGGGGTCAGACTGAAACACAAGGTATACTTTTTTTAATTTAGCTCTCTTGGGTGGTGTGGGTGTTGGCGGGCCCTGCCCCTGCCTCAGGGCTCACAAATGGGTCTGCTTCTCAGGCACTCCATGGGGCTGTTTGAAAGTGGAAATGAAGCACACCTACCCCAAGTGCAGTAGCACCTGTTCAGCCCTCTCTCAAGCAGAATGCAGGGGCATAGGTGTATGGGCCTTGGCTACACAGTCCTCCTACTTCCAGCATCGCTTGGCTCCTGCTAGAGTCTAGAGCCTTCTAGATCAAGACTTGCAGAAATCTCAGAGTTGCCATCTCAAACCCCGGAACCACCTGAGATTTCTCTTCCTCAATCACCCTCCAGTCTTATCAGAGCATAACTCTAAACAGGACGTCGGCCGACCCCTCCCATGCCTGTTTGTGGTCCTTGCTTTCTGTGAAAGGAACTAGGCTTGAGCAGAACCCAAACCTACCTGGCAGAGCTGTACAAAAGGGACACACAGGAAAAAGGAGTGCAAAGCAGTGGTGGGGGTGGGGGGGGGCGAGGGGGACTCTGGGAGCTTTTAGACAACTCCTTGATTTCCATGGACTGCTTCCCCATCCACAGAAAGACAAGAAGCCTGGAGTCAGAGCAGATCACTTACTTGGCAACTCCAGCTCAGGACCCCTGAGCCCCTGATGCTAAGGTTTCTGGAAGACAGGCAGTGATTGAGGAATTCCACGCACGGCAGTCCCTGCTAATGCATGAAAGTACAGCAATTAGCCAGCCAGGTGGACCAAGGCAGGCACCTAACCCAGCCTAGGGGTGTCACAGAAGCTCCCCTGGAGATATCATTATTTAAATTAAAAACAAAAGGACCAGTTAAAGCTAATAAAGTCTCAGTGAGGTGGTAGCAGAGACTGGAATGGAACGTACCCAGACAGGGAATGTGACCAGGCAGAGGACAAGGTACAAGCAAAGTTCAGGTGATTTAAGAAGGAACAGAGGGCTTGAGAGCTAAAGAAAGAAGCTGAGCAGGGTCAGAACAGCTGGGGATACTGGCGTAAGATGTGGCTGGCACTGTGGACAGATAAGGTTTTCAGACAAGCAGAGGGGAGAGTCCCATGGCCACTCTGCTCCCAGAGGTGGGAGTGCTTGGCCACTCATATCTTGCCTGCTACAATGCCTCTGTGTCTTTTCTCCTCGATGCACACCACCCTCAGCAGAAACTAGAAGCAGGAGGCCACGGAGGGCCACACAGAAGCCACCCCAGGCTGAGATGCACTAGGGAGCTTGCCTCTAGCTTCCAGAAATAGCATCATAATTAAGAGGGAAACAATAACAGTGGGTGACCAGGAGGTATCAAAACTGGTGCCCACTTTGTTTTTCTTGAGCAATCTTTGCTAATTAATTCTTAAAGATTCACACAGTGGGATTAAAACACTCAGCTTACAGAAGACAAACTGATCAATAACTTTTCAGGCTAATGGAGGGGTGGAGGTGGGGAGCTGGCCTAGGCCTTAACCAGGGCTAGGAGCTCCTCCAAGGGGGTAGGGCCCCCTGGGTGTCCCGGGTCCATTCTGACCAGGGGTGGTGACACATGTGAGCACTGAGCCACGCCTGGGAAGGGGCTGCTGAAGCCTTGAGGAAGACAGGGGTTTCTGGAACAAGGAGGAACTTGAGGCTGTCACGATTGGGTGGACAGTGGTATCCAGGGAGGGCCAGATCAGAGGCCCCACAGCCGGACACTTAAGTGACCCTATTCACTGGGGAAAGGGCTTGCCCCACCTTTGAGCCTCTCTATGGGGATCTGAAACCTCATCATGACCCCCATCGTGGGTGGGAGGGAAGGGTATTTGAAACCAAGATATCTGAGTCCCCATTCTGCCACCCATTGCTCAGCCAGTGGCCTTGGACCAGACACAACACAGCTCCACAGCTCCCAGCTCAGTGGCCCCACTGCACACAGAGCATGGCTGGACAAGTCCCTGGAAGGAGTGTATGCACAGAGTGAGGTGCAGGCGGCAGCTGCCCTTCCACAAACAAGCACGCCACCACCTAAGACCGGCGTCTGCCACTTTCCTAGGGGCCGTGAGTGAAACAGGGAGCCAAGCACACCTAGAGGCACTCTGGGAAGGTGCTCAGGTCAGAAAGGAGGTGGTGCTCCCCAGCAAGGGCACAGGTCTCTGCTGTTACGAGAAGTGGCCAAGCCAAGGCCTCCCAAAGCCTGTACAATCCCAGCGAAGAGGGGCCTGGCCATTTGATGTTGGTGCTTCAGACAAGGACAGGCCTGTTTGCAGGATCAATTCTCAGGGCATGCCTTGCACAGAGAGCAGGGGAGGCTGGAAGCCGTGCAGAATAACTAATTAATGATGGTAAAGTATTGTGGAAGAGGAAAGCGTTGCATAACCGCTAAGTGGTGGGGTTATTATTATTCATGCAATATTCATATTGTGCTCTTCAGCCTCTGGGAAACATTGCTCTGGAGTCCTGAGGGACCTGACCGAGGGAAGTGCGTGTCCAGGGAGCAGAGCTGTGGGATGACAGCTGTCGTGGACCACAGGGAAGGGGCCATGATGCTGCAGAGGAAACGGCAGCACACAGCCTAAACTGGAGCCCCTTAGTAAACCCATCGGCCTCCACTTACCAGGACAGGTCATTTGTGAGCCCTACGGGGCACCAGCATCCATGCTAGGAATCTCCACTCTAGTTTTTAAGGCAATTCCTGACATTTGCAGAGCCTAGAGCATGCCACATGTCTAAAGATTTAAGTTATAAACCAAGCCCCATGCATGGTCCAGCCAAAGTCCCCCTGACCCCAGGGCCCTGCAGTCCACTCTTCAAGGGTCCCTTCCAGAGGGGGAGGTGCAGCCCTGCTGCCTGCCCCTAGGGGAAGCAGGGTCAGATGGGTAGAGCAGAAGGAAGCCAGGCCTGGCCTGGGCCACCTAGAACCACAGACCCTCCA
The DNA here is from genome assembly GCF_000951035.1 of Colobus angolensis palliatus. Taxonomy (NCBI): domain Eukaryota; kingdom Metazoa; phylum Chordata; class Mammalia; order Primates; family Cercopithecidae; genus Colobus; species Colobus angolensis. The sequence continues at coordinate 2,552,146 of NW_012116333.1, forward strand.
GGACCAAGGATGGGGTCTGAGTCATCAGACTCACCAGCGAGTTCCCTTACCCAAGCCCTGGCTTTTCTCCTGGAGCTCTGGGCAATGCTCAGTCCCCAAAGGAAACCACCAGGTGGAGGGAGGAAGTGCTGTTATCTAGGAATCTGGTCTTTTGGAAATTGAAATAAAAGCAGTTCCTCCCTCCCTCTCTAGTTCCCAGGGCAGCCACAGGCTGTGGTTTCCCCGACTCGGGTTCTCACTTTCAGCTGCACTGAGCCGTTGCACACACACATCCCTCTCTCTTTGCCTGAGTGCTGACCTGGTTCCTAAACTCTCAAAACATTTCCTGACAAGATAAAAAAGAAAAAAATTTCTTTGCATTTGCATATATGTGTGTATGTGGGGTCCTAGAGCCAGTGTCAGGACAAGGGCCTCTCTTGGGGACAGTGGTCTCTTTTCATGGGAAAGCCCCAGGAACTGAGATGACCTCTTGAGACTCGCATGCCTGAGCCTGAGTTACTGGGTCCGAGGAAGAGTCTCACAGCAGCATGGAGGGTAAACAGTCATTACAAATTGACCAAAGTGTCTTAATGTGTCACACATGACTCAACAATCAGGGCTCATCTGCAGTTTGGGAGGGTCTCTGTTCTTTAGGACTCTAGGGTTAGCTCAGGGAGCCCTGCCTGGGTCTGCTCAGCTACTCAGGGCTGTTGCCACACAGCCCTGGCCTGGCCTGTCCAACACTGTCTGCCGGTGGGGCTAAGTGTGGGCTGGCCAGGAACTGGGATGGACACCAGTATACTCAGCCACACACTTTGACCTCAGGCCACACACTGCTTGCCTCGGGGAAGTACTGTGAGAGATGGGTGCCCTGGGGCCTCATAAGCCAACATGACCCTGCTGGCATGGCCTGGGACAAATCCAGCCAGCCTCCCCTCTCCTGGAGTATCCATTTGCCTTCTCCTAGTAAGTCTCCCTGCCTCCAACCCATCTGGGGCACTGCAGCCAGGCACTCTTCCTGTAAGGCGTTTAAAATCCTGCAGAATGAGGCCCAATGTCCTCCCAGGGCTCATCAAGCCCTCCTCTTTTGCTGGCCCATGTCACCTCTTGTTCTGCCCTCTTGCATAACCCCAGCATTCCGTGCTGCCCTTGCCCGGGGCCTCAGCAGAGGCTGTCCTCTCTTCTCAGAAAGCCACACCACCTGCCCCTTTCTTGCAGATAGGCTCCCGGAGGCTGACATTTCACTTCGGGCAATAATTGACTCAAACAAGTGCTAATTACTGAGCAGGTTCTACAGTGATGGCCCAGCAAGACCAGATCTCTCCCCTGACTGTGGTGATAGTACAGAGGGGAGTGGGAGTATCTCTATGGCCCTGGAGGGGAACAACATCATCCCATGCAAAAGAGACGACATGCGAGGAGGCTGGACAGTAACCTGATAGATGTTCCCTGAGACCAGGGAGCAGGCACAACAGGGGATGGCTTGTGACAGAGCTGGGAGGCCAGTGACACAGTAAACACTTGAGTATGTGCTGGCAGCAATGGGAAGCTGCTGAAGGATTTCACTTAGGCAGAGATGTAAGCAATTAGCATTCAACAAGACTCTTCCTCCAGGAAGCCTTCCTGAATACTCCAGTTTGGATCAAGAGCTTCTCCTTTTTCTTCTGTGCATCCTTCATCTCAGTATTTAACACATTGCATTGCAACTGCCCCCCATAGACTGTCAACTCCTCAGGTTAGAGCCTGACTTACTTATCTTCATGTGCCAGTAGACTTTGGTGAAAATCAGTATTTGCTTAATCAAAGAGAAGGCTCCGGGTGTCCATGAGTCCCAGTCCTCCGAAACAGCCTGTGGGTCCAATACCAAGTCCTTCACCTCTTGCCCTGAAGAGTGACTTCTTGATTACATGGTCAGAGAGTTTGCAAAGGTGGGAGCAGAACTTGGCTGCAGCTGGGGTTCAGGCAGGAGTTCCCTGGCTGACCATCTGCTTCCCTCAGACAAGCAGGGGAGAGTGAGCCCAGTCCATCTCACTAAGAACCATTATCCAGTTATTTCATGGAATCAGATTTAATAAAGGGAGCAGTTCAAGCAATTGTTGGTGGATAAATGAGGGTCTAGGTGTGACAACAATGCTTACAGTGACTTTAAAGAGGAAGTGGAGATGTTTAATTTGGGAGCTAGCGAAAAGGTCTGCTGAGTATGTGTTGGCCTGGGGGACTCGACTTTGCAGCCACCCAGCTATGGCCCTCATCAGGGATTGAGGATCAGAGACTCCCCAGCAGGCACTCTGCCTACATCCCCACTTCTTCCTTCACCCCATGGGGAAGACCCCTTCAGGGGCCTCTAGAATCAAGACTGTGTGTCTGAGAGAGATTTGCCAGCCCAGGGTACCTCCTCAAAGAGCATTACTCCAAATCGCTCATCCCCCAGAACTCATTTCAGACTTACTTTTCTGGAAAGATGCAATAGGTTTACTTTTCCCTATTCCTCTAAGTATAGCTAAAACCCCTAAATATTATATTAAAAAACAAATATAAAAAGACCCCCAAAAATGGAGAGAAGAAGGCCAACTGGCTAGGGACCTTCCGAGCCCAGGAATAACAGGGCAGCGAATTTCTGAGTTTTCTTTTTGCCTCAGATGTCCCAGATGGGAACGGGAGAAGCTGACAACCCTGTAATGCCACTGGGCACAGACACAGAAGCCCCAAGAAAAGCCGAGCTCCCCAGGGCAACACATACTCAGCCAAAGACTGAGAAAGGCTCAGCCTAGGAAGACAAGACTTTTAGGCAATAACCACCCCACAACGGTCAAACAGCACAGAAAAAACTGTGCCCTCACCCCAAGCCCCACCCTCATCAACAGAGGCCAAGTGGAGACCTGGACTTCCACGCTCACTGGTCAGTTATAAGGAGCCCCCACTTCCCAACGAGGGTGGTGTCAGAGGGTCACATGGGGAAGAGAGGCTTTCATGCCCAGTGAATGAAAAAGTCCCTGCCCCCAGGGGTGTCAGTGGAGACCCTGTGGGATCCTGCACTTCCACCCCCTCCTGGCAGTGACAAGGCACCTCTAGGCAGCTTGTGCCGGCTAGGAAAGAGTCAGAACGTCCTCCACTGCCCAGCCACCACAAGGCTACCCCCACCCCATAGTGTCAGCAAGGGACACATGGACAGCAGTGATGAGCCTGGGCACTCCCAGCCAGGTGCTATCTGCGAGGGCCAAAGGCGAGGCCCACACAAGCCCAAGGCTGACGTTCCACTTAGGGCAATAATTGACTCAAACAAGTGTTAATTACTGAGCAGGTTCTAGAGCGATGACCTAGAACCTAGCCTGCACCCCACCCCACAGTAACACAGAGCCCTTTTCCCACCAGGTGTCAATGGCGGCCAGAGACGATGTCAAGCTCCAACCCTCTAGCAATTATGAGGAAATGCCCCTTTTCTCCTGACAGAATGATATCTGAGGAGGCCTGTTAAAATTGAAGATTTCAATAAGTTTCAGAGTTTCATAACATCAAATCCAAAATGTTCAGGTTTCAGTGGAAAATTATTTGTCAAAGCAAGAATGAGGACAATCTCTATTTGAATGAGAAAAAAAAACCAACAGATGCTATCACCTAGATGACACAGATTTAGAGTCATCTGACCGAGATGTCAAAGCAGCCATAAAAATGCTCGCATGATGAATTGTGAAAACTTCCCCAACTTCACAAAGAATATCTGCAAAAGCACCTACAGCTAAAATCAAACTTCATGGTGAGAAACAAGATGCTTTTCTACTAAGATCAGGAACAAAGTAAGGATATCTGCCGTCGCCACACCTGTTCAACCTAGTACTAAGGTTCTTGTCGGCCTAGTAAGACAAGGAGAGGAAATAAAGGCATACCATTCAGGAAGGAAAAAATAAGACCAACCCTATTTGCAGAGAACATGACAGCCGACATAGAAAATCTCGAGGGATCTGAAAAGTAACTCTCTTTAGAATATGTGAGTTCAGCAAGGTGGTTGGGTATAGTAAGATTAACATATGCAAATCAATGATGCCTCCATATGCTCACAATTGTACACTGAAAGAAATACTTTAAATACAACACAGTTTACGATCACTCAAAAATTATGCAGGTGTGAGTCTAATAACACAACATTGAAGAAAAAAAAATCCAAAAGGATCTTAATAAATGGAGGCACGTACCGAGTTCATGGAAAAATACAATATGATAAAGATGTCAAATCTCCCCAGATTGATCTATAGGTTTAATTTAATTCTCATCAAAAGCCCAGGAAGACTGTGTTTGTAGATGTACAAAAGATTATTTTAAAATTCACATGGAAAGATAATGGAAAGAGAATTGCGAAAAATTTTTTTTGAAAAGGAAGAATAAAGTAGAAGGAATCACTCTATTCCCTTGAGACTTAATGTATTTACAGAAATCAAAACTGTGTGGGGTTGGCAGAAGGACAGACACATCAATGGAAAAGAAAAGACAACCCCAAATTAGCCCCACCCAAGTATGACCAACTGATTTTTGACAAAGGAGCAAAGTATGTTCAATACAGAAAGGATCATTTTTTCAACCAATAGTGCTGGATCAATTGGATATCCATAGGTTAAAAAATTACCTTGATTAAATTCATACTTTATACAAAAAAGAGCTCAAAATGGATCATAGATTTCAATATAAAACGTAAAACTATGTAAATTTTAGGGGAAAATCTTGAGAACTTAGGGTTTGGTGCAAACTTCTCAGACATGCTATCAAAAGCACAATCCATGAAAAAAGAAGATTAGTAAGTTAGGCAATTAAAATTAAACATTTTTGTTCTGTAAAAGACCCTGTTAAGAGAGTGAAAAGACAAACTATAGACTAAGAAAATATTTGCAGGCCACGTATTTGACAAATGACTCATATCTAGAGTATATAAAGAACTCTTAAAATTCAACAGTAAAAGAAACAAGTAAGCAATTCATTTAGAAAATGGACAGAAGTCATTAGGGGAATTCTTGCCCTATCAGGAAATGTCTCTTGCCTACCTGAGGCTTCAGCCTTTTCCTTGACCTTCTGCTGACTTGTAAGAGACCCTGGTGTATTCGTTTTTTGTTACATTTGTAGAGATTTGTTTTGCGCAAAATAAAATGAACATACCAAAGATTCTTCCCCACTAAAATTCACACACCACATGATTCTGAACCATTGTCTTGGCAGGAACTTGGAACAGGGGAAAAGCTGTCAGGAAAGATTTTTACAAAGATCTCAGGGATTCAGACCCAAGGAATAAAGTGATGACTTCCACTTGTAAGATAAAAACGAATTTAATTCTCTTTACCCGGGCCTCTTCCATCTTTTCATTATAAATTAAGGGAGGAAAAAAAAAGACTCCGCTCCCTTCAATAACTCTGGCTCCTTCAGTGAAGAATGTTCTAGGCCCTGGAATGTAATTAAAGTGATATTGTATTTCTCTTATTATCACGATTATAATAATACATAGATTTCAGCAGATGCTTGCCAACAGAATTAAAACAGAGATAGATGGCTGACATTTTAGATGGAATTAGAGTCCACAGGAATATTTTATACGACAGCTTTTTTAAAAGGAAGATGCAGACCTCTAATAAAATGCCTAGAAATTTCACCAGATATTTTCGATAGCTAGTCTTAGATCAATATTTTAGCAAAATTTAAAAATATTGATTGGTTGATATTTAAGTAGCAATTTATTTAGAATTGTGACAACCATAATCCAAAACCTAGTTTTAAGTTTTTTTAATCATGATAGCAAAATTACATCAGCCTTCCTCAGGCATCCCGTGCCTCCAAGTGTGGACACCTGAGAAGGACAGCGTTAGCCATGCAGTCTTCTGGAAGGGAACGGACAATCTGAATCGAATCACCAGGGGCTATCAGGCAAACCCCACGATGAAGAATGTTCTGTGGGGGAAAAAGTGGGGTTCGAAAGCTCTGTGCTTCAAAAATATCTTTATCATGAAAGACAAACAAAGACTGGGGGCTGTACCAGATTAAGGAAGGCTAATGTGACACAGTCGGTCACCCCTGCCATACCCCTCCTAGATTGGGTCCTGGTCTGGAGGCAAAACCAAGGCTGTGTGGGACATTACCGGATCCATTGAAAATATTAGAATATGATAAATAGATTATATAAAAGTATTTTGTCAACAGTAAATTTCCTAAAGTTGATGATTGTACTGTGGTATATAAGAGAGTATCTTTATTCTTAAGAAATAAACACTGATGTATTTAAGGGTTAACAGAAACCCCATGGTATATACAATTTACCTCAATTGTTTCAGGAAACAAATCGTGTGTGTGTGTGTGTGTGTGTGTGTGTGTGTGTGCCTGCGTGTGTGTGTGTGTGTGGAGAGAGAGAAAGAGAAAGAGGCAACATATTATCAAGCAAATAAGATAAATTATTTAAAATAGGCAGTCATATGGGTGTTCTTTATACTATTTTTATTCTTATACGTTTCTTGAAAGTTTGAATTATTTTGAAACAAAAAATTTTTTTTAAAAGTTAAAAAGTCACTTCAGTTTTTTCAATGTCCTTTTTATTCTTGACTAAGAGTCAGTTTGGCATTAGAGCTAAAAATTCAGCTTTGGAGCATTAAAATGCCTCAGTTTGAATCCCAGCTGGGCCACTCACCTGCTACTTTAACCTATCGGTGCCTCAGTTTCCTTGTCTGGAAAAATGGACATGACTACAATAAAAGTATCTGCCTTGGGGCTGAGAAATGAACAGGGTCCACATGGGAGTACTGAGAGCAGCCCCGGCCCATGGTCGGCTCTCAGGAAGTGAAATTTTATCATACTTTCAAGGAAGGAGTGTTACATGTAAGAGGAAGTGAATTAAAGGCCAAAATGATTCTAGCAACAACAGTGACAAGCAGTAGATATTTCACCTGCACGCTATCAAGATTAGTCAGTTATAGCAAATAAAACAGTGTGGCATGATTCAAAGAGAGACAGATGCAAAAAGTGGCACAGAAGATGAAGCCCATTAATGGTTCAGACATATTAAACGGGTACAGAATAGACATAGATTATGTTTGCAGTATAGAATCATTGCAAAGCAAAGAAAAGAAAGATTATTACATAGGTGATGTTGCAAAAACTGATGTCCCATATGGAAAACATTAAAATTAGATCCTTTCTTTAGGCCATAAATAAAAATAAATTCCAAATAAATTAAAGACCTAATCATAAGAAATGCAACCATTTTAAAGTAAAGATAATTTTTAAAATGTTTCTTAACACAGAAAAACCAAACACACAAAAAGGAAAAGACCAATACATTTGATTACATCACGTTGAAAGACTTCTCACGGCAAAGGATGCCACAAAGATAAAAGATAAGCAACATACTGAGAGAAGATATTTGCAACACATGAAACATACAAATAATTAATATCCAGAATACTACATAAAAGACCAATAATCAAATACAACTTGGAAGAAGGGTATATAAAATGAGATATCTACAGAAAAGGAGAATGGGCTGTCTGATAATGTAGAGAAAGTAGTTATTCTCAGTAGTAATTAGGAACACACAAACTAAAATAAAAACTTTGAGATAAAATTTTATACCTCTCTGATATGTCAAGAATTGAGAAGTTGGGCAGTATCAAGTATTACTAAGTATGTAAGGAAACAGATATGCCCACAACCCCATGTTGGAGAGCAATTTGGCAATATCTGATAAAAGGAGAATTGACACGACATTTCCTTTGCCAGGGGTGTCTGCTATAAAAACAGCTGCAGGTGTGTTCCAGGAGGCAGGGCGAGAGGGCTCATCGAAGCGTCAGCCATCAGGCTGCAAGTTAGAGACAGCCTAAATTCTGACAGTATGGGAATGGATAAATAAACAGATAAATGACAGTGTTTCTGTGGAAACTTGTAGAGTATTTGGGATGAATGCATTCGACCCATATTATCAGAATGGGTAGATAATGCAACTTATTAACTATGCTATGGCGGATTCCTGCAAAGGTTTTAACAGCTGCAAAGCTACCCAGGAAGGAAGCATAGCCAACCCTGGGGTGCCTCTCCCTTCTGGGGAGCGAGAAAAACAGGAGGAGGAAGAGAGCCAAACTCCATCTCTTATGTTCTATTTCTCTGATGGATACGTTGATTTAGCTACTTACCTTTAAATATATATCTAGAAAAAAACTTAACATTCGGTAATTCAGGGTGTTGGCTCCATAAATGTCTGTTACATTAATCTATGTGTTTGAAAAATATTTAAAGAATACTCAAACACTGTTTCTTTAAAAACTTTCTACCTACTCTGTGTGTGGGAAACAGTGGCCTGGCTTCTCCTCCCAGGGTCCCCCATTCATACTTGGGATCCTGGATATCATAGAGGGACTAGACAGAGAGTGCCCCCATGCCCCCCAAGGCCCCTGAGGCACAGTCCTCATACACCCTGGGTGACTGGCCTGGTCACCCACCTTCAAAGACCCCATCTGCGGGCAGATTGCACTAAACAGTGCTCTAGGCCCCTTTCTCCGTGAATAAAGGGGAAGCCCAACGTTTTCTTCATTTGCTTTCAACAGGCTGTCATGTTTGCTTTTTGTTCACAAACATTTACTTACTGGAATTAACAACATGTACAATCATTATGAAAAATGCCAATACAGAGAAACTAAAATGCTATATAACTCTTTTTCCTAAGAATAGTAAAGGATAGCCGGGCGTGGTGGCTCACGCCTGTAATCCCAGCACTTTTGGAGGCTGAGGTGTGCGGATCCCCTGAGGTCAAGAGTTCGAGACCAGCCTGGCCATCTCTACTAAAAATACAAAATTAGCCGGGTGTGGAGGCACATGCCTGTAATCCCAGCTACTCGGGAGGCTGAGGCAGGAGAATCACTTGAAATTCCAGAAGAAAAAGAAGAAGAAGAAGAAGAAGAAGAAGAAAGGGAGGGGGAGGAAGAAAGGATACTAGGAACCATTTGCTTTATTTCTTTCCAGTCAGTTTTTGGATAGATAACTAAACACATGCAAATTATTACTACGGAACTCTAACCTGTAACTATCCCTTCATCACTTCTGTTTCATCCATGTCAGTTCATAGAAAGGCATGTCTTTCAACTAAATATATTGGGTATTGTTGGAAATACTGAAGCATAATTAACTTAGTCATATTCCTACTGATAGTCACTTGTTTCTGGTTTTCACCACAGTTTCAGCAGTGTTGAATAATATCCTGTGAAATATTTCAGGAGGCTTTTACCCTATTATTTCATTAGGTTATAGTCCTGGAGGTGGAATTTCTGGGTGAAGGGCTATGAACATCTTACATTTTGCTTACATTGACACCCAGATTTTGCCAAATTGCCCTCTGGAGAGAGTGAATAAATGAGTTCCCTCATATCCAATAGTGAGTGCTCACCATGCTTCATATCCCATGCTAAGTGTTTTAAATGTGGTAATAGATTTCATTTTCCCAATAGTCCAATGACGTGTCCCCATCCTACAGATGAGAAAACTGAACACAGAGAGGATGAATTCTTTGTCCAAGTTTTCCAGGCTGGTAAACAACAGAACAGGGATGAACATTCAGGGAGTCTAGCACTGGATACCCGCTCCTAACCACTGTGTACCTCCACCAATAGTATATGAAAGCACAAACGTGCTGTGATGCCTTGGCCCAGTGATTAAAACCTTACCTATAAAATGCAGGTAACTGTGGCACCTATTGCACAGAGTTGCTGTGGAGACCAAATGAGCTTATGCAACATCTTTAGCAGAGCACCCAGCACATCGACACACTAAAAAATGCAAGGTGTTGTTAGTTCTATTATTATTTGTGAGACTGGACATTTTTAAGTTTCATTGTCTGTAATTCTTCAGTGAATTTCTTGTTTATATAATTTGCACATTTTTCACTGGATTTCTTAAATTTAACTTCCTTTTCTTCTACCAGGGCAGACTAGTTTGTTTATCTAGATAGGTCAAAAGCAGAAATAAGAGTTACAACTTCTCTTACCTTCTACCACGTCTCCGGGCAGGCACACTGCGTCTAACCACCGTGCACGCTCTTAATTGCTTCTTGCTGGTTCCTGCCATCCCCTCACAGTCACTGCCAAGGGCCCGTTTCCATGTGTAAAATGATGGATGCTGTGACTGTCTGTCTGTCTGACATGCTGACTCCCAGAGGCAAAGTCTTTGCTATCTCCTGCTTAGTGCAGACTTTAGATGGAAACCTGCCCACAACACTAACTTTGCCCACATTCAGAATACAACCTATTGGTCTGGAGACACAAGATTTAATCTGGAGACAGACTGCTTCCCATCGAGTCTTGGCCCAGTGCAAGTTCTGGGAAGGAACATCTTTGTATATATGAGGGACATGTGCTGCCTTTTTAGGAAACAACAATTAATGTCAGAGGGGATTTTGTAAAGCCACATGTCTCTCTCCAGCTCTGTCTGTCTCCATCTATGCATATTTCCAGCCATCTCTCTACATCTCTGTCTCTCTCTCTCTCTCTCTGTCTGAGTTTCTTCCTCTCTGTCTACTTCTCTGACTTTATATTTCTCTCTCTTCATTTGGCCCTAATTTTCTTTTATCTTTGCCTCTCTCTTTTCTTGTTTCAATGAATGCATTAAATTTAATTTTTAAAAACAAAGATACCTCTGAGTAGCAAAGAGTCTGCTTCACTGCATGAGAATTCTGGTTCAACGTTAACTGTATAGCAGCATCTACAGGCCCACATGTTCTCATTCTATGTCAGTATTTTGATTTGACTTAATTAAATTTAACTTAATTATCTCACAATCCCAAAAAGTAAACATTATTATCTCCTATCTCATTGGTTCAGAAAGTTAGAGAGTTTCGGAAGCTTATTCTAGTTTATTAGCAATGGAGCCACAGTTTACACCCAGATGTTTCTAGATCCCAAGCCTGAAGCTCCTTCTGCCATGACCCTTCCTATTCTCCTTTAGCCCAGAAGCATTTGTAAGTTGCAGCTGTAATGAGACAAACAAGATCGTTGCTCACTACCAGATCAAAGTGAGAAACGTCATCTGTGTAAAGGGACAGAGTTATGCTTTAGGAATCAAGCCCCAGTGGGGTAAGGTTCTCCCACTTTCCTGCCTACTGAGGCTCCCCCAGTCCAGAGATCCCCACAATCCCCACTTACCCAGGAGGAAGAGGATCCTCAGCATGCTGACCCCCAAGTTCATGTTGGTGCTCTGCTCTGCTCCTGGCTCCTGGCTCCTGGCAATGCAGGCACAATGAGCCACGTGACCCAAGGCTCTGGGGACAGGGCAAGGCCCACGTGACTGATGGGGAAGGAAACCACCGCCACAGCCAGGAGGCTGTTCAGTTCCTCTCAGCCTCTCTGAAGACAGGGCTGAAGGAAGCCCCTGTCATCCTGGCCTCCACCAGAAGCTGGCTGTGATTAGGCCCACTGAACATGCTGGGGTATTATACCCAGCGTTCTTTCCTGTAATCCTCCCCACAGAGTGTGGGAACAAAGCACGGTAAGGTGCGGTTTCTTGCCCAACGACCCATGCTAGTAAGTCTCAGAGAGGAATGTGGGCAAAGCCGGTCTGCCCTGCAGTCCAGCCCTTGCAGTAGCCTCTGCCTTGGAGCAGGAACAGGAAATGTCCCTCCAGCCAATGGTCCAGCTTGGTCACTGTTTTTGTGCCATAGGCGCTTCTGAGTCTAGGAATGCCTATCACTCTCTTCTCAGAATAAGATTTTTAAATCCCCAAACTAAAATAGATAAGGATCATAACAGAAATTAGTAGTATTAACGCATAGTTATCAAAATATTTTGTTAAACTTGCAACGTAGAAATTTACATGTTTCTTTATCCACACAGTAAATAGCAAGATCTGGCAGCAGATGAAACAGCTACCACCATCTCGACATGGTGATAAATGGAATCGATATTGAGAGATACCTGTAACAGCTGGAATGTAGATGGAAAGACCTGTGATTCCTACCAGGAATAAAGTTACTGGGTGGTAATATTGCTGTGGTTCGTTCGCCACACTACTATTAGAAGAAGATGCTAACTGTTCCTTAGAGGTTAGAGAACAGAGATGTAATTTTTTCCCATCCAAGTTTACAGGCCCCACATCCAGGTCCCTAGCCTGGAGGAACCTTGGTAGTCACACAGGCTCAGCCAGCAGACTGAGGGCCACGTGCTCCCGTACTCCTTTATACCTGCACGTTGTCACAATGCTTAGCTGTTCAGCCACCAACTCAAATGTGCAGGAAATGTCACTTTTTAAAATATAAATCAACTTAACGACAAATCTTGAGTCCCCCACCCAACTGAGCTGGCAGAAATTGAGCTCTTTTCATTCTTGGGCTCCCTCAGTCCAATCCCTGACAGTAACAGCCAACACCATGAGCACTTGCCACTGTGCCCAATGCCATCCTAGCATATGACCTGTCCGAGTCCACGCAGCAGTAAATGTGAGAGCTGGACTTGAAACCCAGGCCTTTGGCTGGCAGCCTATGCCCCTCAGGCTGCATGTGCCCTCCATGCACAGGCACACCCCCTGCTGAGGTCCAGCCAGAGGCAGTCTGATTGCCCTGGTACCACAGATGCCCCCTGAGTCCTTCTGCATGGCTGCTGTGGTTCCTTCTGAGTCCAATAATGGACATGAGTGGAGAAGGCTGGTCATGAGAGAAGCAATTGGCTTCATTTGGGTGCCTTCAAGTTCCATCTGTCCACACTTTATTTCATGAAATTAAGATCAGTCTCCACCTGCACCAAGAAACATACTCTCTTATTTCTCCTAGAATATGTGGAGTTTTCTTAATTTTGCCCCAGTTCATGAGAAGATGTGTAAGAAAAATATGTCACTTTCCTCTAAGTGTATTGAAAGAAAATCAGCTTGGAAATTTTAAAACATTTCTAAGTAACTCATAGATGAAGAAAAAATTACAATGAAAATTACAAATAGCTGGAAGTGAATGATAATGAAAATGTTGCACATCTGATTTTCTAGAAGTGCAGACCCAATGATCTGTAGACAGTGGCTGGAGACAGCAGAGCTACATTCAGGCCAGGCCCAGGGCTTCCAGCCACACCAGGCAGTTCCATTTTTATGTGAAATCACTAAGATTCAAATGTCGTCAGAAGCTGATTTCAAAATACTTTCTCATGGGGTAAGTCAATCTAAACACTAGTGTGAACTTCTGCTCCCAAACACCTCTCCAAATGTCCTTGGGAGCCCAACCCATCCTACATACTCTCAGGAGGGCAAGCATCTGCAGCTACTTCTGCTTTCACTCTGCCGTAGCCTCCACGTCTGGAAAATGCAGTCTGCTCCCTGCTCGGACAGGCAGAGGCTCAAAACTCCCCGTAAGCTAGAATCTCACGAGATGCCCTGGCACCCAGTCACGGCACCTTGGCAAGATGGTTGTGTGTCTTCTCGGTATGACATGATGCACCCAGAGGAGCGGGTGCCCCACCCCGTACCCCTGTAATGAATGCCCAGTTCTGACCGTGAGGCTGCTCCTGTCGCTGGTGTAGGATGGTCGCACTGACTCGGGAGCTTGTGAGGGCAGGGCCCAGAGCACCTGGCCTAGCACCTGACACAGTGCAGGCTCCCAGCGGTGTTTGTTGAAGGAAGAATTCAATTCACCCATCTACTTAGGAGGCTGAGGCAGGAGAATCACCTGAATCCGGGAGGCAGAGGTTGCAGTGAGCCAAGATTGAGCCACTGTGCTCCAGCCTGGGTGACAAGAGTGAAACTCTGTCTCAAAAAAAAAAAAAAAAAAAGAAGTCACTTTAATTCACTTTCTTATCTCATGCTCAGCTGGCCCAGTCTCCAGCCCACCTGGCAGGAATGTTTTCCAGGTCATCTAGGTGAGGAAGGTCACTGACAATCAGAAAAAATGAGCCCCACTCCAGCAGCTCTGATGTCCTGTCCCTCACTCAGGTGCGGGGCCTCCTCCAAGGTCACCAAGCCTGGGACTCTTCTGTCCTTAACACTGCACCCTCAGGCTCAGGACCAGCCAGGGAGTTCGCGGGATTCACTCCTCATGTGAATGCCTTTAGTGCAAGTCACAAGAAACTGCCAAACTCCATCATTACGCAAAACTTTTAAAAATTTGAAGATAGGGAGGATTCGACAGACAAATTTGTTTATTGGCCATACATAGAACTGTGCACCCAACAATTAGAAAATAGCCATTCTTTTCAGCATGCATGCAACATTTATACCCCTAAATGGTCACACACTGGACCGTAATATAAGTCTCAAAAATTTCAAAGAAAAAGTGACATACAGACCATATTTTCTTACCACAATGTAATTGAATTAAATGGCAGAAACAAAAATACATGATAGAAATTTCCATCGGCTTGGAAATTTTAAAACATTTCTAAGTAACTCATAGATGAAGAAAAAATTACAATGAAAATTACAAATAGCTGGAAGTGAATGATAATGAAAATGTTGCACATCTGATTTTCTAGAATGCAAGCCAGGTAATAATTAAAAGGAAATGCATAGATGCAAATACTTAGAAAAGAAGAACTGAAAAGGGAATGAGATAAACATCCAGTCTGAGGAGTTTGAGGGGAAAAAAAAAAAAAAAGCCCAGAAAAAAAGGCAGAAGAAAGGAAGCAATAAATATGAGAGCAAAAATGAATGAACCAGACGCAAGCAAAGACACAATGGGGAGGATCAACACATCTTAAAAGTTTTTCTGGAAAAACTAATAATGTGAAAAATTCCTCACAGAATGGATTTTAAAAAAGAGAAGACAAAAATAAATAATATTAAGAATAAATAAGTCCAAAAAGTTAGCAATAATGGCATTATTAGCAATCTTATGCCAATGAATTTGAAAACTTTGATGAAATGGACACAATCTCAGGAAAATGTAGCTTACTGAAATGCAATAGACAAAAACAGCAAGACAGAAGAGTCTAGATGCCTTTCAGAAAATTGAATCAAATAGTTAAAAATCTTGCCACAAAGAAAATATCATTCCAAACTATTTTACAAAAATTTTAGAAACTTTAAGGACTAGGAAATTACAATTTTAACAAATTAGTTCAGATAACAGGAATAAAATGAGAATTCTTTGACTGTTCTGTGAGCCTAGCATAATTTTTTTACCAAAACCAGGCAAGAAGAAAGCAAGAAAATAAAAGTATATCCCAATCTCAGTAAATAACACAGAGGCCAAAATCCTTTTAAAAATTACCAAATCAAATGTAGTGATGTATATGTACATATAAAGGATAAACTACTATGACCAAGTCATTCACCACTTTAATGGATTTAAACAGAAAATAAATTAAATTAGCTTAATACATACAGAAAAGCATTTGATAAAATCCATCATCCATTCATGATAAAAGCTCCTAATAAACTAGAAATGGAAAAAACTTTTTTAATCTAATGAAAAATTATCTGCTAAAATATAACAGCAAGCGTCATCATTATGGTGAACCACATGGAGGCAATCTCTTTAAAATTAGGAACAAGATGCCCTTTATCACTATTTCTATTCAAAATTGTCTAAAGTCTAGCTAGTACAATTTTTTTAAAAAAAGGAATACAAATAATGAGGATTGGGAAGGAAGAAGAATGTATATTCTTAGTTGATATGTTTGTCTACACAGAAAGCCTTTAAGACTCCAAGACTAATTGTTAAAAATAATAATAAGGCTTAATACCAGGTGAATATTTTTAAAAATCAATTTAATTTGTATATACCAGTAACAAAAAGAGAATATGTTATTAAAAATATAAAAATATTTAAAAAATATAAAATTATACAACCACTATTCCATAATATATACATATTTTAAAATAACATGTACCTGATAAATACATACAATTTTGTTAATTAAATAAATGCATAAATGCTAATAATAATAATTAGAACACATAACCAAAATAATATATACATATATATACACATATTTAAGGAATATAATAAATATATAATACATTTGTTTTATATATATGAATAATGAATCTAACAAAAGTTGCTCAAGATACATGGAGGAAACACTAGAGCACAGCATTAAAGAGGATCTAAGTAAGCAAAAAGTGTGTCACCATGGATAGAAAAACTCAAAAATCCTTAAGTTGGGGATTTTCATTTTCTCAAATGAATCTATGGTGTCAATACCATGTTCCACTCGACTTCATCAGTAGTCAGAGAAATGAAATGAAGACCACAGTGAGACGCCATTTTACACTTTCAGACTGGCAATAATAAAAATCTTGGGTAATATTAAACGTAAGTGATGATGTGAACATACATGGTGTAACATCAGCAATTTTTTGTTCTTTGGTAAAGTTGAAGATTAGTGTATCCTGTGATTCAACAGCACTCCTCCTGAACATATGCCTAGGGACTCTCTCACACTTGTACATTCAGAGACATAGAAAAGAACATTCATAGAGCATAATTTGTCACAGCAAAAAAGACCTTAGAGGAACCATGAAATCTATCAACAGGAAAATGGATAAATAATTTATGATACATTTTTATAATGGAAAAGCATATAGCTATAAAATGAATAAATGACAGCAACCTAGGACAATTTGGATAAGTCTTAAAAACAACATTACATGAAAAATCAAATTGTGAAAGAGAATAAACAGAATTACATTAATTTTATGAAGCTCAGTACCAAGCAAAACTACACAATAAAGAACCTAGATATACATATATATTCTTCATTAAACAGTATTTTTAAAAATCTACAAAATGATAAACACAACATTCCAGAGAGATTAATCTTTCAGAGCAAGGCAGAGGGAGGGAGAGGAAGGAACACACAGTAAGATGCAGAGGCAATGGTCTGGCTCTTTAACCGCGAGGTAGGTGCATGGGTATTTATTTTGTTAGTAGGAAGGTCAGACTCTGAGTTTTTCCTAAAGTCCTGGTTTGTGCCCACTATCTTAATACAATAATAATAGCATCCCCTTTCACTCTCAAAGATCTGGCAAAGGTCCTTATTCAAAACCTACATATATTATGGAGAATTTGATGTTTATTGAAGATTGCATAATTAAGAAGTAACTAAAACAAATATTAATGCCAGAAAGGTTGTGTTGATAGACATTGTAACGGTTTCACTCATTCTAGCAATTAGCAGTTCTAGCTTTAAAAATTTACCCCAATTTTGACCCATTAATTCTACTTTAAGGGACATAGTTCAAGGAAATAACTGAACAAAAGTATATGAATGGATATGTAAGGATGCTCACTACCGAATTATTTGAAATTGAAAGTCAAAACAACAAGTGAAAGACAGGAAATAACCAAAATTGGCACACATCTGACACAATGGTAACCAGGCAAAAGGGTGTTCACCAGGAAATGAGAGTTCCTTTCTCATTACCACCTCGTCTGACTTCCAGTAAGCAAATGGGTGTGGATACCTGCTTCCAGGGAAAGAAGAAATCTGAAGATTGGAAGCAGACAAGGTCAATGGCTGCAGCTCATCTGTGCAAGAACTTTTGCAATTAAAGAACAGTGTTACCTTGTGTATAAGTTCGTTCTCATGCTGCTGATAAAGACATACCTGAGACTGGGTAATTTATAAAGGAAAGAGATTTAATTGACTCACAGTTCAGGATGGCTGGGGAGGCCTCAGGAAACTTACCATTACAGCAGCAGGAGACACAAACACGTCCTTCTTCACATGGCAGCAGCAAGGAGAAGTGCAGAACAAAGGTGGGGAAAAGCTCCTTATGAAAGCATCAGATCTAGTGAGAACTCACTATCACAAGAACACCATAGAGGTAAACACCTCCATGATTCTATTGCCTCCCATGGCACGTGAGGATTATGGGAACTACAATTCAAGATGAGATTTGGGTGGGGACACAGCCAAACCGTATCACCTTGGCTCATAGTTAGCAGAAGATATGAGTTAAAAGTAAGAATATGTGTGCATTTAGGGGGAGTCTAGAGGGAATCATACACAGAGATATGACCCAATTTTACCATAAATACATATGTATGTGTTGCTTTTTTTTTGTTTGGAGACAGAGTCTCTCTCAGTCGCCCAGGCTGGAGTGCAGTAGCGCGTTCTCGGCTCACTGCAAGCTCCGCCTCCCAGATTCACGCCATTCTCCTGCCTCAGCCTCCCGAGTAGCTGGAACTACAGGTGCCCGGCACCGCGCCTGGCTAATTTTTTTGTGTTTTTAGTAGAGACGGGGTTTCACCGTGCTAGCCAGGATGGTCTCCATCTCCTGACCTCGTGAACCGCCAGTCTCGGCCTCCCAAAATGCTGGGATTACAGGCCTGAGCCACCGCGCCCAGCCTGTGTTGCTGTTTTAATACTCTTTCCTGATTATAAAAATTCTCTCTTAGCTTTTACATACACATGGCTTCATTTCTTTCCCTATCTCTGTATGGCTATGCACACTTCTGTTGCTAACCCAAGAATAATACTGTGGTTCTAAATTTTCCCAAATATGTCCAGGTCATGGTAAAAAAGCATAAAGTCTATTAAAGTACTAATGTAAATTTCATTATTAACGTAATCAATTCTGAAACAATGAAATCACCAAAACCCAAGGGCAACTTTCACCCTCAGTTTTTTTTCCAGTGCCTCATAGGAGCCAAGGAGCCAGTGAGCCACTAAATGGACTTTGGGGAAGCCATGGACTAAAGCCATGTTCGAAAATAGAAAGGGCTAAAGCCCAGGAGACCGGGCCCGGGGCTCCCAGCCAAGGAAACCAAGGCATGGCTTTCTGTGAGCCCAGCTCAAAGGGATGCTGGAGGACAGAGCAGCTCTTTCAAGCTGGGCATCCAATTTCAACCATATTTGGCTACCTGAAGGCTGTGTGAAATTAGGAAACTATGGCCCATACAGTATTTTCCTCACTGTTGAAAAGAGGACCTTCATTCTCATTCTCAGCCACTATCTCTTAGAACGTTGCAAAAGTTTGCATTTATCGAGTTTGAAGAACAGCAAAAATACCAAGCCACCCAGAGGCCTTGTTTCTTTATCTCAACTGTGAGTAAAAGAGGTCCTGATATCTGGGCATCTTATATCATGCAGGAAGCATCTTGGAGAACGCTACCAAATATTGGGGATCTCACACCCCCACTTCATTTTCTCAGGAGTAATAAACATGTTTCTTGGCTTCTCTGCCTAGGAAATGAGCCTCAAGTCAATGACAAATTCTCAATTTGGTTGGGATTCAGCACTTAAATCACAAGAATTAAGTATAGACAACAATTTACTTTGTATTAAAAAGTGTCATCTTATAGGTAAAAATTCTGAAAATGCACCTACATGAAAAATGTCTTCTTACTTACACAATCTCAAAGACCTATCTACTTGGTTAATAGTCATACCAGGATATACTGTTTACTAAGTAGTAAGACTTGGGATGGAAAAGAATAAACAAATGTTGGAGAGAGAAACGGTCTTGGGGTTAAGTGAGGCTTTTAAAAAGGAAATTCAGAGTCAGCTGTAAGGTAGTGATTAAGAGCACAGACTCAGGGGCCAGATGACTTTGACCCTAGAACTAACCTTTGTCTTTGTTTCTTCATTTGTAAAACAGAAATGAAAATGTGCTGATAGGGTTTTTATGAGGATAAAGTGAATTAATAGCTCTGAACATCGACTAACACATAGTAAATTTAAGTGTGTGTTGTCAATGCTATTGTTGTTGTTTTTTGCAATGTTGATTTACAAAAGCTAGCTCAATTTTGAGTGACCTATAAGATGAACACTACAAATCTATACTGGGAGATATAATGGATGACTTAAATAAATGGACACTTATCACAGGTTCCTGAATGGACAGGCATAGGTAGACCAGCACAGGGCTTCTCTCTGAGAAGTGAGAAAATGGATGAAGCCCTAGAATCTAAACTGAAAACCATGAGAAACTCTTGAGAAGACAGAGGCAGCTGGGCATCAGTGTGCGCAGTAGAAATTGGCAGCCAGGAGCAGAAGAGACCAGGCACCCTGCACCAGGTTCAGGCTGGTGGCAAGTCCTCTACTTGACCTAGTCTCACCCCACTTGCCTGGAGGAAGCAAAAGAATAGCAGGGCAGCCCAATGCCAGGTGGAGGTGACGTGTTCACAGCAGGAAGACACCAGAGTAAAGGAGACCAATACCAACAGGTGAAAGTCGACTGGCCAGTCCCGGAGCCTTTTCTGATACTGCCTCCATCTTGCCACACTCTCAGGGCATGCATGTCCACAGCGTTGCTGCGAAGAAATAACTGAGAGCAGGGCCACGTGGAGTTTCTGAGTAGCCCCATGAAAAGAGATAAACTTTAAGCCTTAGCAGGTGGGCTTAGGTGTCCAAATAAGGAGTGTCTGAACCCAAATCCTAAAACCAGAGGAATGACACTCAACATGCTCTCAACTCCCTTAACAAGGCACCAGTGGAGCCGGGAGGGTGCTGGTCCTTCAGTGCGGATCACCAACCAGCACAGCCGATGGTCCTAAAATAATATGAGTTCACACAGAAGGTAACGGGGCATCTGAAGTGAAAAGTGAAAAACTAAACAGATCATGATGAATTACAGTTAATGGAACGGGGAGTAAAACAAGTAATTTAACATAAGCACACAAAAATATGCAAGGAGAAGAGAGACTATTGGAAACATTGAGCAGGAATGAGCAGTCATAAAAAATAATTAGAGTCACTGAGTATGAAAGTACGTAAATAAGGAATGCAATGGAGGAGATAAAAGAGAGAACATAGCAGAAAATTCATTACTGAGTTCTCAAAGTTCAGGTTTTCCTGAAATCTCTCAGAAAACACCAGAAAGAAGAATAAAAGAATGGAAAGAATAAAATAAATATCAAGAAGAGGGTGGATCACGAGGTCAGGGGGTTGAGACCAGCCTGGCCAACATGGTGAAACCCCGTCTCTACTAAAGATACAAAAAATTATCTGGTCTTGGTGGCACATGCCTGTAATCCCAGCTACTTGGGAGACTGAGGCAGGAGAATCGCTTGAACCTGGGAGTCGGAGGTTGCAGTGAGCCAAGATTGAGCCATTACACTCCAGCCTGAGCAACAGGGTGAGATCCCGTCTCAAAGAAAAAAAAAGAAGAAGAAGCTTGGAGTAAAAGTGTCAACAGGAGTAAAAGTGTCAACATTGAAATACATGGAGAATTAGAAAAAGGTAAAAAATTAAGAGCATGAAGTATATTTGAATAAATAATAAATTTAATTTATAATAGAAATGGCTCAAAGAATGTTAAAAAGGATATATAAGGAAGGAAAACGTCTATGTGTGTTTTACTAAAATTTAATAACATCACAGAAAAGAAAAAAAGAACATTCTAAGACTTTTAAGAGAGAAAATGAACATCACTGACAAGGGAAAATGAATGTGTCCATAAAATGGAGAGTTAAAGTAAAAGAACTTAAAACCAAAAATTTTATATCTGGCCAAACTCTCATTTAAATGCAAAGATAAAATACAGTCTCAGTCATGCAAAATGTCAGAATCTCTTTGAAAGTACTCAGAAAAAATACTTCACCAGAAAAGAAAAATTTAAGAAACCAAAAAAAGATACTAGAAATTAGTGTTAAAACAAAAACAAAATATTCAAGTCTATTGCCCAAATGTGGAATTACCAAACAAATGGGCAAAATTTGTATGTTTTTTATAAATTCCCTCTTTTCTCCATTTTTGTTTTCCCCACTGTTTTCACTTTTAAAATAATTATGGACATACACATACACATATTTCAAGAATTAAGATTCTATATGATATTAATATGGAGGTAAAGATAGCATGTCAGATGGAAGTTAACTTATGCTAATGAAATTATCTTATTCCAATAAAGACACAGATATTGCAAAACTCAATAAATTAATGGGGAGAAAAACATCTGCATGGATTATAATAGGCTAGGGATAAACATCAGAATCATAAATAAAAATAGACTGCCTAAGTTTTAAACAAACAAAAGAAAACTCAGCCTGTCCAAGGAAACCTAAGGAAAAAGAAAAAGAACAAATGACAAAAAGCATAGTAAAGGGAAAAATAAAAGAATACTGCAAAAATAAATTAAGAAATGATTACAAAATAAGTAAAATAAATATGAATGGAAAGAATATTTTTGTGACTTTGGAGTAGATAAAGAATTCCTAAGTAAGATCTAAAATACCTAACAGAGAAAACTGATAAATTGTGCCTCATTAAAATTAAGAAATTTTGTGCATCAAAAAACATCATTAAGAGTAAAAATAAAACCCAGAGTGGGAGAAGGCATTCATAATGCATGTATTTGACCCGCCTCATCTCCAGAATATATATGTAGGGAGAATATAGCAAATATTCCCTGGAATCAATAAAACAAGACAAGCAACTCAATAGAAAAATAGGCAGAGCACTTGAGGAGGCACTTCACACACACACATACGCACACACACACATACACACACACACGCACACACACACACAAAGACATCCAAATGGCCAAAAAATGTATGAAAAGGTGCTCAATTTCATTTGTTAGCAGGGAAATGCAAATTAAAATTACAATATGATGCTGCTGTATACCTACCGGAATAGCTAAAAGGACAAAAACAGAAAATTCCAACGGTTGGTGAAAATGTCAAGCAAACACATCCCTCATATACTGCTGGTAGGAGGGTAAATTGGTATAATCACTAAAATATTTGTCAATATGCATGAAGGTTAAATACACACACACACACAAACACACACACACACTGACCCAGCAATTCCTCTTCTATGTATATACCCAAGAGAAATGTGTGCATGTGTATGTTCACCAGAAGAAATTTATTAGAATGTTCATAGCCCAAACAGAAATAGCAAAAATCTGGAAATCATCACAATGCCTAATAATTAAGTAGGTAAACAAATTATATATTTACATAATTGAATTCTATATAGTAACAGACAGGCACAACCAACATCTTTACACAACAACATAGATGGGTCTCACTAATATAATACTGTTTAAGCAAAAGAAGTCAGATATGTTATGTAAAGTATAAAAGGAGGTCGAATTAATTTCTGCACTGAAAAGCCAGGATAGGCTTTCTGCTGGGGTGGGAGTGATTGAGAGGGAGCACAGGAGATCTGGGGTACTGCTAATGAACTGGGAGCTCTACACACTGTACTCTTTTGTGAAAATTCTTCTGGTATGTACCTGTATGTATACATTCCCTGCATGTATATTGAATATGCATGTATATTGAATATGCAAAGACATATTTTTTAAGGACATTCATAAAAGATGACGATAAGGAACAACAAATGTAGCAGACACATATGAAAACAAGGTGGCAGTTTTAATATGGGATAAAATACAATTTAAGGTGCATATTACATGAGGAGAGATGAATTGAATATTATACATATTGAATATTATATATATGAATAGTATACATAAATAAGTAAAGAAAATATAAGGATCAGGCACATGTAGGCAATAACGGAAAGAACCATAGGGAGAAATAAACAGGTCTAGCTGGAGAATGTCATACATCTATTTCTGAAACTGAGAGATCAAGTAGACAAAATAAGCGAAAGTTGGACAATTTGAATAACACTATAAATAAGGTCATACTAATGCATTTATACTCAACAAAGAGAGAATACAAATCTTATGACTCATCATTTCCTGTTACATCTCATTGACAAGAACTTTGTAATATAACTGTATCTAACTGCAAAGAAGTTGGGAAATGTTATCTTTCACTCACATGTCCTATGTAAAGCTGAGAGATTTGTTACTAAGGTTAATAGAGGAGAAAGGAGACCCACAACAGAAAAGATTCACAAAACACTGGTTATTTACAAAGACTAACACAATGGACATCTAGCAAGACTTACAACGGGGAAAGAAGAAATAATGTATAAATAAATAAATAAGATACCAATAGTTTAAAATATAATTTTATAAAGATTTACAACAATAAAATTAAGAACCTTAAAGAAATGGACAAAAATTGGTAAAAATATAAAATGTCAAAATTAAAATGAGAAAAAATAGATAATTTAAAGGTACAAAGCCATTAAAAATTGAAAAGGTAATCAAAGACATTCTTCCTTTAAGAAGTCCATGTTTAGATGAGCCTTATAATTATTCTCTACCAAATTTTACAGGAACAAATCATTCTTACACAAATTTTTATAGTAAAAAAAGTAAAACCTATTCAACTTATTTTTAATAAAAGCTCTTATCAGCTGGGTGTCAAAATGAGATAAGAGAAGAACAAACAAAGATATTCACATATGAATATATACATTTTTATATAAAATTTTAACCAATACAATTCTACTGCTTATTTAAGACAACTAATAAACTATACCAAAAAAAGTTTGTTTCAGAAATTCAAGAATCGTTTGAAGTCAGAAAGTCAATCAATGTAGTTCACTATATCTGTAGATCAAAGGCAAAAAGTTATATAATTTTCTGAATAGATGCAGAAAGTACATTTAATAAAGTTCAAAACCTGTTTATCATTTTTAAAAACAAAAAGAGTTCTTGATGTTGCAAAAGAAGAAATGAAACTGCCATTACTTCCAGATGAAACAATTATCTGAATAGAAATCTCCACAGCATTAATATACAATTATAAAAACTAATAAAGAAGCTAAGCCAGATATTTGAACACAAAGCAACCATATGAAGCAATAGCTTTCTTTTAAGACACCAAAAATAAATTCAAAAATATTTTCAAATGTTAAGACATCAGGCTCAATAGTAACAAATTTTATACTATCTGGAAATTTAATGAAGAATGCACAAGTCATTTGTAGAGACATAAATCTCCAATGAATGACATTAAAGAAGACTTGAATAAATGCAAAGAACATCACATTTATATTAGGGGCAATTTAACATTCTAAAGATGACAGCTGTCTGAAATGCATAGTTTAGATGTAATGACAATAAGAATTCCAGGGGAATGTTTAGGAGCTTCATATGCTGATTTTAAACCTTATATAGATCAACACAAGTTGAAGAATAGCTAAGATTTTTTTTAAAAAGAGACTGAGTGTGAGGTAGGAATGAGGGTTGTTGGTGGAGGATGTCTTGCCCTACTAGATGCTAACCCCTACTGGGTGATGGTGAGAATAATGAGATTATTATGATGAGATTATTATTATTATTATTAGATGATGATGATGATTCTTTTGTATAGTATTTTTTTCATTGCTCTTCATTCCTTCCCACATCTCGAAACTTCCATCTGCGAGCATTTTCCTCCTGCCTGAAGAACACCTTTGTATATTTTTCAATGTGAGTCTGAAGCAGACAAATTCTGTATTTTTCCAAAAAATCCTTTATCACTTTCATTTGCATGGGATATTTTTTGCTAGCTATCAGCAGAATTAAACAGAGGCAATAATTTTTCTTTATCACTTTGAAAATATTGTTTTATTGCCTTTTTTTGTTTATGGGGACACCTCATAATTATAAAACCATTAAAATGTATAAAACAACTTATATGAAAATGTATAAAATGCCCCAATCTGTTGTCTATGTGTTGTTAAACAAAACATAATTTTTAAAGACAGCTATCCGCAGTAGCAGATCCAGGTATCGTGTAGTCTAAAGATTACAAAATGTGAGAAAGCTAAGTTAAGAAAAGGAACATAAACTTTGGTTCAAAAGTGAATATTTATTTAGAATGAGAGAATGAATCACAAAAAATTACAAATTTATAAAAAGCTAAAAATAATGCAAATATCAAAAATCTTAAAAAGACAAAATAGTATTTTATTAATTAACTGCCTAAAAAGACTAGAATACATTTTCCTCCATTTTTTTTTTTGGCTACATATTTTTTGTGTATCTTCATATAACTATCTTTTATAAAGAGTTTGGAAAGTTCTTCTAACATGATTGGAATTTATTTTTTGTTACTGATTGTTTATAGAAGTTTCTTTAGTGCCACTCTTACTGGTAATGTAGAAAAAAAAATGTTTATGATTGTTGCCAAAATTGGGGAAACCCTTATCAAATTCTCTCACATATTAGATATAAGATGTGGAAGAATTTTCCATTGACTAGATTCTGCTTCTGTATGTTCCAAACCTTGTGTTTGCTTGTTCCTTTTTTTGTTTTTCTCTACTATCCACATTCTTCCACTGCCAACCATTACAAGGCACATGCAGACTTTGATGGCAACCTTTGACCTTATACCTCTGTGTGGTACTGAGAACTGTTTCTAAACCATAAGGATATATGTGAAAGTAACCAAGAACCACACAAGTATATCCCATTAAACCAAAACTAAATAAATCCCCAAATCACCTTCACATCTGCCTGATTCCCAAAACTCCTAGAACTTCTCTAACACCACCCATCACAGTGATTAGTACATGCAGGGAACTTGGAATGGAAAAAGGAGTGGTCTTAACAGTTAGAGTTAAAATTTCTTACTAGCAAATTTTATGAGCTTTTGACCACTAAGCAAATGCCCAAGAAGTTCCCACGTAAGTGAAGAACACTGAAGTTTAAGCCTCATTACTATCACCAAAATGTATCTCTGGCAGCCTATCTTATTTTTCCCCCTTCATAGATTATTTTTCTTCTTTTTCTGTCTACCTTTAATCTTTTTATTTGTCTTTCATTTTCACCAATTTTACTCTGATGTGCTCAAGTATAATTTTCTTTTAATTTATCCTGCTTGGAGTTTTCAAGACTTCTTAAACATGCAACTTTATTTATTTTGTTAGTTAAAGAAAATTCTCAGCCATTATCTTTAAAATATCATTTCTGTTTAATACTGTCTATCCTCTCCTTCTGGTACTCTATAATTTTCATGTGATTGAAATTTATCACAAGAATGATTTTCTTAATTCTTTTTTATACTTTCCAATTCTCTACCAATGTTCACAGTTTTATCTTGTATTTCTTTGAACAAAGTAAGCATAGTTCTTTGAAAGTATATATTCTGATTCCTGAATCAACTATGGGTCTGTTTTTATTGTATGTTGTTTCTCTCTCTTTTTTTTTTTGCACATGTGTGTGTGTGTGTGTGTGTGTTCTGAAACACAACACAGAAAATTCTGTGTCTTCTTTTATGTCTGGTCATTATTTTTTAATGACTCTGACATTGTAAATTAAAAATTATAAAATTACTTTAAACCTGGGACAATGTTATCTTCCTTCAAATGGATTCATGTTGCTTTTGACAGTCTTCTAGATTTCCCTAGCAAAACTGCAACCTCTAAATCCAATTTCAGAGATGACTATGAATTAAAGTTGGGTTTCAGACCATTCAAGGACCAGTTTGTTTCTGGTCGACCATTCTTCTAGGGATTAGTCCTTCTGCATCCTGACCCAAACCTGGGAGAGTTACCAGGGTTCCTCTTCTTGGCAGGTTCTGAGTTATAGCCCTCAAAGCTATTTGCAGCTTTACTCACTTCTCAGCTTCTCAGTCACCTCTTGTGGAATTGAAAGATGCCTCTAGAAGAAAAACTTTTAAAAGTCCAAGTTCATTTTTCAGTTTTACCTCCTGACCTTATTCTCATAACTCTTCACTCCCTTGTTATCTCTCTGCTACCTTCAAACACACGTTTTAAAATATATTTTTATTTATTTTTTCTAGGCATTCCTAATGGGCAGAATTAAGGTCTGAATTATCTTGTCTATATTTTTGGAAGTCCAAGTCCCCCAAAGCCAAACTTGTTTCAGTATACTATGATATTTGTAAGTATGATGACACCTTCAAAGCTCTCTATTCAAGGAGATGAAAAACCTCAAACAGATGGATTTCGTGGAATTACTAACCAGCTGCTGACTACCCAAAATATTCTAATTATCTATATTAGTGTGGATTGATCAAGTCATTGAACTCTTTTAGTACAGAAATCCAGGCCACGATCCCTAAGCAATCTTCTGGTGGCAAGACCTTCTCTAACCCATATTTCTACCTAAGCTAAGATTCTCAAAGCCAAGCAAAGCTTGGGATGCACATCCACACCTAAATTCATCACCCAAGGCTTCGCCCCTCTCCACCCATATGCAAGAGATTCCAGATCCTGAGCATCTGCCCAGTGTCAGTCTATCCCCACCCATCCTAGACATGCTTACTTAAGGGAATCTCAGCCCACATGCTTCCTCCCTCTCCTTGAGCTCCCTCCCCACCTGTTAGTTGCAGCTCAGGATATATACGTTTAATTAATTCGGCTTTACCTCCAACCGGTAAATAGTGGGAGAAGTGTCAGATTTACATGGTGGATAAATAACGAGGGATTTCCCAAGAGATTCTGTCCTGGTGAAAGAGGGTAACTGTAATTTTCAGCTGTGAGTAATTGTACATAATATAATCCTAAATGATTTTTCTTCTGTAATTTCATTAGAGTTTAGAAATTTAATTAGATTTTGAATCACTCTGAAATAAAGTAGCAAAACACTGAGAGACTGAGAGCAGTGGTTATTTTGTCCTTTGAGGCCACATTCTTGGTCTCAAATTGGCATGTCTTCATTAGGAGGAAGTTTGCAGAACTTCTTGATATATTATTGTCTTTCAGAATGGACTCTGAATAGGTCTTCGGAGAGCATTAGAAGAGTACACAATTATTATGCACGCTCTTCTTGAGGTTTAAGATCATCTGCCTTGCATATACTTAATAAAAATATGTCTCTAAAGTTGTTTAAGAAACTGTGGAGATAAGAAAGATGTTCCTTGAACGCCCCAATGCTGTTCCTGGATTATTAGCAACTACCTGTACATTATGATGCAGTGAGGGGCTGTTTGCTTAACTTTAATGATTATGTAAGG
Organism: Colobus angolensis palliatus; assembly: GCF_000951035.1. NCBI lineage: Eukaryota > Metazoa > Chordata > Mammalia > Primates > Cercopithecidae > Colobus > Colobus angolensis. The sequence goes on from NW_012116333.1 coordinate 2,580,836, forward strand.
TTTATGGTTATTTTTATTGCTACAACGTATGAACTGTCATGGTGGCTGTAATTAGAGGCAAGCTAAAGTGTTACTGTTACTGTCCTCTGGGACCTGGAGGGAATGACTTCCTTTGTATCAACTTTGCCTCTGTGCAAAAGTTGTCAAAAAAAAAAAAAAAAACTGTATGAACTGTTCTTACCTCAAAACAGGTTATGACAGAGAGAAAATGAAAATGACATTAGAATTTCAGACCAACAGCTTGCACCTAACGAAGCTGCAAAAAAACCAATCTTCTGTCCCCTGAATTGTTTGCGTTTGTTTAATTCTCTGAAGGGCCATTGCCCAGATCTTTTCCCAAAGACCACCCAAGTGGCACAGAGATGGCAGAGATGCTCTGTGTCTCCAGCACCGTGCTGCTGCCTCTACCCAGGCATCTTCTCTGCATCCCAGCAGGAGGCTGAGAAACTCAGGACTGATTGGGATGTATGGAGAAAAGAGCTCAGAGGCTCAGGCAGCCTGGACAGGAGATTCTGGGCTACAGAGAAAAAAGACAGAAGCAGCAGGGGATGAAATAGGTCAGACAATCCGACTACATGGTCTGTCTGAAGAGAGCTGGTGTGGATAGGAAGCTGAAGACACACTTATCAGCTCAGGAGATCTGAGCATCTTGTGGCCTGAATATGAGGATCCCTGCTGGGCAGCGGGCAAGAGGAGAGGGATTCTGGAAAAAGGAGAAGCGTGGGAGGTGCTCCTGGGAACACTGGGATTAGGGAATGGGAGCCTGGCCCCAGGGGGAGCCTAGCCACAGGCATCTCCACAAGGGCTGTCCAGAAAGACACGGCACATGGCACACAACTCCCCGGACTCCACATGTCATACTGTGTTGTCATCCATCTTCTCCTCTGGACCGAGAGTTCTCCAAGGAGCAGAGATGTGTCTGATTCATTTTTGTTTCTGCTGCACGCACAGCAGTGCCTGGTATACAGCAGGGACTCAACAACTGTTGAATGAATGAATGAATGAATCAGAAAATAGCAAAGAGAAGCCAAACTCTACACTGCAAGGTGGAATCTGAGGGAGGCCCATGGACTGTCATGCTGAGAGGGCCAGTTGGTAATTTTTAACAAGAGTTTTAAAAATAGCTGTGCTCTTTGATATGTGAACTGTATTTCTGTAGGTGTTTTATAAAAACATAACCTCAAATATGGAAAATAACCCTGTGTACAAACGTCTTTACAATAGTGAAAAGTCAGAAATGACTCAGATGTTCGAAGAGGAGCATTCCAACTCACTTGACAGGATATAGAGCAACTAATAAAGTAATTTTTACAAAGTAATAACATGCAGAAGCCCATTTGGGGGGAAGACAGTGTACAAAATTTGTTTACACAGCATGCTTACAAAAATACACGGGAAAGGAAAAGGCTGTAATGAAATATAATAAAATGACAATAACAGCTGTATCTGGGCTGTATGCCTAGGAGAGGATCAATGCCTCCTCCTCTCAATCTTCTGTAGTTTTCAAGCTTTTATTAATGTCACAGCAGTGGTCCCACTTCTAAAAGAGCCCTCAGCCCCAGTCCAGCTCAGTCACCACTCAACGCCTGCCCCTGGCAGGACCTGCCATCTGGTGGGTCAGATGGCCCCAGGTAGGGTGTTTCCAGGAGAACTGTCCCTGGGTTCAGCCCTGCAGTGACCTCTGCCCACAGAAACCTAAATCCAACCTCGGTGGAAATGTTCAGCAGCTCTAAGTCATGGAACTGCACTAAGCTCCGTGTATTTCCCCCTTGCTTTTGAGATTTTATTTCATTTTATTTTATGCAAGTTCCATTTGTGCCAAACTTCTGCCTTAGGTCCCAATTGGGACAATTATCTTCCACATATCTGCATCCTGTCATTTCCACAGGAATTTAGTCCTATCACATCCTGCTCTGAGCTTTGCCTGCTTCTGAGCAGTTGGGAAGAGCTTTCTCAAGGGTCAAACATTATACTTTAGCATGGCCTTGGTGGTACAGGGGCGGTTTTATCCTTTGCTCTCCCCAGAGGTTTGTCTGACAGATCACCTGTACTCTAAGCTGTGTGTCCTCTTCTCGGTCATCTTTGCTGCGAGGAGCTGAGAGACACGAGCAGCTCGTGATGGAGGAGCTGATGCACAGAACAAGCTCTTGAGTGGATCATGAGCTCTAATTAAAGTTGGGGGTGGGAGGGATGCTAAGGGAGGATGCAGAGCCCAGGATCAAAAATAGACAGGCAGGAGACAGCTAGCAGTGTTTGCATAGTGGAGGAGAAGATGTCGAAAAAACAAAGGTTGCTTAGCTCTGTCCTAAGCTACTGGGGCTGAGATTATAGAGGGGTCCTGGGTTTTGAAAAAGAGAATAATGGCTTTGGGTCCTGGCTGTATTTCTTACCAGCTGTGCCTAGGAGCAGGGCTCATGCTGGCCTCTTGGTGCATGCTTAAGACTTCAGTAGGGCTTTCAGTGCATGGTTAGGACCTCCACCCAGAAGCCAGCCTGCCTGGGTCCCAGACTCTCAGTTCCCATTTATATACAGTGTCACCTTGGGCCTGTCACATAACTTCCTTGGGCCTCAGTTTCTTCATCTGTAGGATCAGATTAATTAAAACAGTAAGATGTACCTGGCACCAAATGAGCGGACAACTGCAAGGTGGCACAGCCTGTGTGTGGCACAGCCCATGTGTGCCACAGGCGGAGTGCTTGCTATTGAATCTAGTACAGCGTTTGGCACACACAGGAACACCTCACCCTGGCTCTCCCAGCCTCAGTCCTCCCTGACTTCCTGGGTGCATCAGAAGCAGACCTCATCTGTGGTTCTTCCGAGTCCCCCTGGCCCCAAATCTGGCTGTCCTTGCTCTCGGCTTCTCAAGTGGGTGGTTCTAGCTCCATGGTGGCCTTCCTGGAGCTGTCCAGCCTAGCTCTCATCTCCTATACCCCTACACCCCTCACCAGGTGAAAAAGGGGTTTCCTGGACCCCTGCACCAGGGCTGACTACAGCCTGGGCACTAACAGCCTTCTCTCCAGACACAGACAGCAGAATGCTGATGCCAGAGACCCTGGGTCCCAGCTAGTGTGCATCCTCACCTGGCCTTGCTTCCCCCCAACCCAACTCCTGGGCCCTGCAGTCAGGCAGCACATGGGGTTTACAGCTGGCTTTCCTCACCCAGGCTGCACAGGAGCAGAGCCCCTCGCTGGCTCTTCCCTTGTTCCCTCCATCTCTCCCATCCTTGCCCCCAGTGACAGCACAGCAGGCACACAGTGGGCAGGACACATTCTACCACTCCACTACATCCTGGCCGTGTAGCCGCTGAGCCAGGTGAGGTGTGGAATCCAGGATTATGGACCCCCAAAACGAGCCATGAGGAAGCCAGGGCCCTTCCTGCTAGAGCTGCTGGAGTGGAAGTCCATGAGCGAACATTCTAAGAAAATCTGACCCTCAGGCCTCTGCCTCCTTCCCAAGGCTTTCACAGGAACAAAGAGGGAATTATTCATTCTTCAGCCTGGGTGAGGAAGCCCTTCTCCTTGGGACCCCACACTCACATTGTCTTTGCTGTTCCCCCAGAAGCATTATTTATTTTATTTTGTTTTATTTTATTTTATTTTATTTTAGATGGAGTTTCACTTTTGTCACCCAGGCTGGAATGCAATGGTGCAATCTCAGCTCACTGCAACCTCTGCCTCCCAAGTTCTAGTGATTCCCCTGCCTCAGCCTCCCGAGTAGCTGAAACTATAGGTGCCTGCCACCACTCCTGGCTAATTTTTGTATTTTTAGTAGAGAGGGAGTTTCACCATGTTGGCCAGGCTGGTCTCGAACTCCTGGCCTCAGGTGATCCATCCGCCTTGGCCTCCCAAAGTGCTGGGATTACAGGTGTGAGCCACTGTGCCTGGCCAGAAACATCATTTATAATGGTAGCCATTAAAAATGTAAGGATGAGCAAATGAGCAGATGTTGGGCGCAACCTGATTTACCTTTTCTGAAAATCTAATTTCCCATTAGGAAGAAAATTGATAACAGTTTCAAGATAGACTTAACAGAAGCCACGCATTGAATAATTTTATTTGATCATTTTTTCTAGCATATACAAAATTACACAAAAGAAAAAAAGAAATTTATTATACAGCTCCGTGTACAAAGGGCTTGCAACTGGGGTCACCTCTTACTGCTTTTGGCCAAAAGCCCATGATAGAATTTAGACTAAAGAGTGTATAAGCTGTGATCATCAGAGTGGTTCGGGGTATATTGGGGCCCCACTAGAAAGATCTTTAGCATTTCAAAGCCTGTTCATAAAAAGAGTGTTCATAGTACCCACCGTATTGATTTATCTGAGCTGTCTAAAAATCTCTTTAGCTCCGATGTTTTGAAGAGCCACTGCATAGAAAAAGTGGATCCAAAAGTGACGAGTCTGTCTGTATCAGCAGTTAGGAACCAGCCTTCTGTGGGATTGATTTCCCTGAGTGCTACTCAGAGTAACAAGGGATTCTGGGTGTGGATCTAGGACAAGAGACAATATGGGAATTCCACTCCTTTCAGGATGGAGGTGACACCTATCCTGGCCTCTAACACTGAGTTGGGTTAGGAAAAAATCTTTTGATAGTTCAAATATGTTCCACCCTTCACCTTCAGAAGCATTTTCCCCTGCAAAACTGGTTTCTGTGATGTCTCAAAACCATGAGTGCCTTCTCTGTGCTCCATCGCCCATGGGTCTGCTGACTCCCCAAGAAACTCCTGTTCATGAAAATCCCTCAGGGGAGAATGCACATGCTAGGAGGGCAGGGAAGGCACTAGAGTGTGCCCAGGTCCACTGGCCTGGGGCAGGTGAGGCCTGGGGGTAGGAAAGGACCTGACTGTATCACATCATCAATGGTGGCCTGGCTCTGGTCGCTCTTCTCTTAGACCCATGCCTTTTAAGCCCCACGTCAGGGTGACTTCTGCTTCTCTTCCGAGGAGGCCAATTTTTTCCTTTCAAAAGTGAATTTGATTTGAGAAAAGAGTAAAAGTTCACTTAGAGCCAAGTCTAGAAAAGGAGGTGAGCAGTCATGGGTGAAAGCCAATCAGGTTAAAGGAGTCTCAGGCCAGGCATGGTGGCTAACACCTATAACCCCAGCACTATGGGAAACCGAGGTGGGAGGACTGCTTGAGACCAGGAGTTTGAAACCAGCCTGAGCAACATAGCGAGATCCTATCTCTAAAAATCTGGCTGGGCATGGTGGTACAGACCTGTAAACCCAGATACTCCGGAGATTGAGGTGGCAGAATCACTGAAGCTGAGGAGTTTAAAGTTACAGTGAGCTATGATAGTGCCATTGCACACCAGCCTGGGTGACAGAGCAAGACCCTGTCTCTAAAAATAAAACATTTAAAAGGGAGTCTTTCCTATGATTACTTTATGAACAGCTTATTCCCTCTGAATTTCATTTCTGTAGAGTCCACACTTGAAAACTAGTCTGTGATGTGACTGAAATGACCAATGTGAAATAGTTCTCAGGTTTGTCATCCGCTTATCCTATCTGTCTCTAAGGATGCGCCGTGTAGCAAGGTACTGCTCTCCCATCCTTCTGTCCTTTCCGTACACAGTTCTGACCTCACCTCTGTTCATTTTCTCTCCTGAAACAGTACACACTTAAAGAAAAACACAAGTTTGATTTGATACAGACATAGACTGTCTTACAGACAGAGACTCGCTTCCCAGATCTTTGCTCTCTAGTCTCCTTTCACCAGAGTTAGCTAATATCTAATTCCCAGAGACGCAAACCAACGATTTGAGAACTGAAAATGATCTTTGTTTCACCTCTTCGATTGATCAAATACTTGCCAAGGTCATGGAAAGAAGGCATTGAAATTAAATCAGACAGCCTCAGCTGGAATCCCGGCCTTGTCAACATCTCATGGAGAGCCAGACAGAAGGAAGGGGTCCCAGGATGGAATGAAGAGAGTGTAGAAAAGGAAGTGACTTCCCACTGAGTGACAGGCACTAAGCTGGGCACCTTCACGTGCTCTGCTGTGTGGCGCATGCTGTAAGTGTCTCACTCCAGATCAGCATGGCACCTCCAGTTTGAGCCACAGCAAGTGGACAATTTCTAGCACACATGCTAACATATCCCAAGGTACAAGCCTTTGGTCTCTTTGCTTCTCTGCTTCTGAGCTTTCTCTGAAAGCACAGCATCTCACTAAGCTCATGTGCTGCCTGGAAATATGGGAAGCTGTGGCTTCCTAGACCCAGTAGACACACACACCAAATGTCTGGGTTTTAAACAGACAATTCTGGGTGACTCTTCTCAGAGGTTCCTGCAGAGCTGAGTCTCTGCTATCTATAGAAGCTGTCTTGCTAATACACATCTCAAAGGCTTTTTGCTCCCTCGCTCTCCCTACTCCCTCACTCCTACTTCCTGACATCATCTCCAAGGCTCTGCTTGGGGGGAAACTCAAACAAAAGCAACTCCAACAAAAACAAGAAGAGCTCTGCAATCTATATTCTTAGCTGTCTTCTCAGACAGGTGAATGCTCCAGAATCGCTTGAACCTAGGATGCGGAGGTTGCGGTGAGCCAGGATCATGACACTGCACTCCAGCGTGGGTGACAGAGTGAGTCTCCATCTCAGAAAAGAAAGAAGAAGGAAAGAAGGAAAGAAAGAGAGAGAGAGAGAAAGAAGGAAAGAAAAAGAAAGAAAGAAAGAAAGAAAGAAAGAAAGAAAGAAAGAAAGAAAGAAAGAAAGAAAGAAAGAAAGAAAGAAA
>NW_012116333.1:2588178-2601163 GCF_000951035.1 Colobus angolensis palliatus
AAGGCAGAAATGGTGAAGAAAATGCAAGCTCCCGGGAAATCAGAATCTGGAATCATGCAAGGTTTTCATGGCAAGGGATTGGGGTGAGCCATCTGCCACCCCACTGGTGGAACAATGAGCTCCTCTTCCCCGCATGGCCCAGCTGAAGTCCTTCTAGTACTGCCAGGAGGCACCAGCTGAAGATATGAGGGATGGGGTTGGGAGGGCTGCAGAACTGGTCCATAGCAGGAACCAGAGTCCAAATCTGGGCACCTCTGCCTCCAAAATCTGAGCTTTTCACAATGCCATGATGCTCCAAAGTAAAAACATAATTTAAAAAGTCAGTGAAGGGGTTAATCTATCAATAACATCTGTCTCCTGGGCGTTTCAAGAAGGACAGTTGCCCTGGAATGGAGCATTATTTCCATGTTGTATTTCCAAGCATACTGGTAACAATTTGGCCACTTGGAGTGGCTTTTCATGTTCCCTGAACTAGCTCTGGATGTCTCCTCTATTAATTGCTGGAGGGGAAAATGAGAGTTGTAGTGTCTAGTGAATGTGGAAACGAAGCCAAATGGCTGCTAAGACTATTAGTGCTGAGATGGTAAGGAGCGCACACCTCTGCTCCCACGATCTTGTTTGGACTAAACAGAATCCTCTTTCTTATAAAGTGTTTCACCAACTTGCCTGAAAAGCTGGCTCAGCAGCGGGGTCTCTCCTTGTGTGCTGCACACACCAGCCAGAGCTGGGGGTCACTCTGCTGGCACCCAGACCCACAGAGACCCTGGCTGCTCCAGTTGGAACCATTTTCCCTTCAGGCTCCCTGCACGCTACATGATCTGTCATTATCCACATTCACCTGCCCCGCTCACAGCATGTGTTCTGAAGGCAGGGACAAGCCTCCTCACTTAGTCAACACAACAGATAACCGGTATAGAGAGCTTCTATTCCAGACACTGTTCTAATGACTTTTAAATATTAACTAATTTGCTCCTCAAAGGAAAAAAAAAAAAGCAAGAAAAACCTCACTTAGGAAGTAGTGCCAACCACAAGCTGGCACTGTTAGTACTACCCATTTTCCAGATGAGAAATGGAGGGATCGCTGCATGATCCTCCTTAGGTAACACAGCTGGTAGGGGAGAGGACAGCAGAGCTGGGATGTAAACCAAGGTGATCTGATTTGAGAGCTGGATCTTAGCCACTATTCTAGAATATCTCTAACAAGGGAGAATCAATAGTGGTGGGTGGCATTGCATCTGATACCTTCCCCACCTGTCTGAGCATGGTGATGATCTGGAAAAGCTTTTCTCAACCCCAGTGACCTAGTCCATTCAGGTTGCTGTGACACCACACCATAGGTTGGGTGGCTTACAAGCGGACGTTGATTCCTCACAGTTCTGGAGGCTGGAAGTCCCAGATCAAGGCACCAACAGGTTCAGTGTGTGATGAGGTTTTGCTCTCTGATTCATAGATTGTGCCTTCTAGTTGTGTCCTCACATGGTATTAATAAAAGCGGGAAGAGGGCCCCCTGAGGCTTCTTCTATAAGGGCACTAATCTCATTCATGAGGCTCCACCCTCATGACCTAGTCACTTTCTGAAGGTCCCACCTCCTAATACCATTGCCTTGGGGGTTAAGATTTCAACATACGAATCTTGGGCGACACACATTCAGATCATAGCACCAAGCCATTCCAGATCTGATAAACCTGTTTACACTCTGTAGTGGAACCCCAGAAACAAGGGGGAACCGAGTGGAGGGAGGTGAGATGTAAGCTCATCAGAGGGCCTATTAGGACTGGTCAGCACTGATCCAAAAGATCCAAAAGCCTCAGGTGCCATACACCATCCTTCACCCCGACTAGAGCTCAATTTTCCAATCTCTAACGTGGGAAAAAAGGATGTCTCAAAGGAGGTTAACTGGAACAGAATAAATACTGAGAAAACCACAGCTACACACATCAAAGTAAATCTGTGGTAAATCAAAGACAAATAGAATATATTAAAGAAGTTAGAGAGGGGAGAATGTTAGATTACCTTAAAGGTCCAACAGTAAAACCAAACATAGACTTCTCCATAAAAATAATGGAAGCCAGTGGGTAATGGAACCACATCTTCAAAGTTCTAAAGGAAAATCAACTACAGACCTAGAATTCCGTATCCAGCAAAAATAACAGAATAAAGGTATTTTCAGGCAAACAAAGAGAGTGTATCACCAGCAGGCTGACAAGCAAGGGAAATACCAGAAGGTTTTCTTTTGACAGAGGAAAATGATTCCAGATAGGAGCAGAGAGACACAGAAAAAAAGAATAATGAACAACAGAAAGAGGAAATATGTGAGTAAACATAAATAACTCTTGAATGTGTAAAGCAATAATAATGATGGCTTGTGGGATTTAAATAGGTGTAGAATTGAAATGCATGACAACAAAAGCAGGTAAGGCAGATGGGTAAATGGAATTGAAGAATAACATCCTTACATTGCATGGGAAGTGGTAAAAATATCAGTCTACATCATGTTAGTAAGTCAGTGATGCCTATTGCAATCTCCAGGATAACCTTTAAAATTAGTAAAATAATACATAAGAAACTTGCTAGTAAAGGAGAAAGAATGGAAGAATTAAAAATAATCATAATCCAAAGGAAGCAAGAAAGAAGAGAAAATAGAACATGAAGCAGGCAGAAATAGCAAAGAGTGACAAAAGGGGTAATTATAGACGTAAATATCTCTGCACATGCAGTAAGTTTAATCATAATATATATTTCAATAAAAGACATAGATCATTAGACTGGAGGGAAATAACTACTTACAAAAGACACACTTTGGATGATTCAGAACAGTTTAAAATAAAATGTTGAAAAAGACATAGAGGATCTCTAAATGCGTATTAAGTGAAAGAAGTCAGTCTGAAAAAGCTGCATGCTGTATCATTCCAGCTATATGACATTCTGGAAAAGGAAAGCTATGGAAACAGTAAAAAGATCAGTGGTTGCCAAGGGCTGCAGGGAGGGAGGAATGAATAGGCAGAGCACAGATAATTTCAAGAATTTTTAGGGCAGTGAAACTATCCTTTATGATACTATGATGGTGCATATATGTCATTGTATATTTATCAAAACCCACAGAAGGTAAAACACCAAGAGTGAACCCTAATATGAACTATGGACTCTGGGTAATAATGATGTATCATTGTAGTCCATCAATTGTAACAAATGCGTAATTTGTTTTTGACAATTATAACAAATGCACAATTTGTTGTTGATAATTACAATAAATGCACCATCGTGGCAATGTTGAGAATGCATGAGTTGAGGAAAGGGTGTGTGTGAAATCTCTGTATCTTCTCAATTTTACTGTGAACCTGAAATTGCTCTAAAAATAAATAAATAAATAAAGTTAATGGAAAATGATGTGTCAGGCAAATATGAAGTTAAAATAAAAGTTGAAGTTGTATTAATATCAGATTTTGAGGCAAGAAGCATTATTAGAAATAAAGAGGGACATTTGATAATAAGAAAAGTTTCACCAGAAAGATGAAATAATACTAAAATTTTACATTTAACAGCATAGCCTCAATACATGTACAAGAATAATTCACAAAACTAAAATGGAAATAGGCAAATCCACCCTGGCTGGAGTGCAGGTTTGTGATCACGACCCACTGCGGCCTCTCAACCTCCCTACGCTCGGGTGATCCCTCCCATCTCAGCCCCACACTGGGTAGCTGAAACTATAGGAGATCGAGAGAGACAGAGACAGAGAGAGGAGATACCGAAGTCTTACCTTGCTCACTTTCACTTGTTTATTGTTATTGTCATTTATTATTTGTTATTATGTTTACTGTTGGTTGGTTAGTTTATTTATTTTGAGACAGGGTCACTCAACCTTTTGGGCTCAAGCCATCCTCTTACCACGAGTCCCCCACCCCTACTCCGGAAGCTGGGACTGCAGGAACATGCCACCACAATGGTTTCCATTTTTATTTTTTAATGTTTTGTGTGTCGTGTGTGTGTGTGTGTGTGTGTGTGTGAAGATGGGGTTCAGGGTTCCACCATGTTGCCCACGCTAGTCTTGAACTTCCTGTGTTGTTTTTCTAGCCCTACTTTCAGTTTGTTTCTACAGTACTTACTTGCAGTTGCTGTTGTTTTACTTCTTTGTTCTTTTCTCTCTCTCTCTCTCTTTTTGTTTTTGTTTTTGTTTTTATTTTCCTGCACTCCTTTCTGCACGCTGAAGTTTGAGACATCTCCCTCAATGACTGGCAAAGCAAGGGGATCATAAAATTCAGTAAGAAAATAGAAGATTGAACATCACAGGTAAAAAAATTACTCAATTGGCTAATATAGAATATGTCACCCAGTATTTTAGAACTGTTCCCAATCTAAGCTTGAAATGGGGAGAGAAGGGAGTGATTATAGGAAGGACGGTTGCCTTGAGAAAGGCAACAAGCTCAGGACAACTGCTAGGAGGGATCTGAGAGCTGACATCCCAACCTCGCTCTTTTCCCACTCAGGGCTCTCCATTGGCCAAGTCCAAATGAAGACCACTGATACTATCCCTACATTTCAGCCTCCCTGGGCAGAGAGTAGTGGAGAAGGGTGAGCAAGACAAATGGGGTTGGAGGCGAAGGAGAGTTGCCAAGCACAGGTGTGCAAAAGGAAACTTTCTTTTCTACCACTCAATGTAATTTTTGATTCCCTACCCCATCCTATCTTTTATACCATTTAATTGATTCATTTTCCTATAAATTCAGTCTTTGTATGATTTCTCTTCACTTAAGATTTAAAACTCATTTATGTCAGGATTTTTCCCTTTTGAGGAATTCTTCCCTTTTCATGGCTTTTCATTGCTCCAGGGGCTGATGCTAAACTCTGAAGTGTATACAGCAACAGAGGAGAGAAAAGGAGGAAGATGCCCTCTTCTTAGTTTCCATCTCTATCAGGTCTCCGGTGACCTCATGCTTTAAATAGGACTCATCCCACTTGGTCCATGGCATAGACAGTGTAGGGTGGGTGCTCCCTTCAGTGATGGCTTCTCTGATCTGCAGGCCCCAGTAGCCCCCTGGGGATATCAGGCTACTGACTCAGCCATATCTTCAGCCAGTTTCTACTAGAAATTATCCCAGCTGCAAGACTCTATGTCTCAGCCACTAGACCCTGGTTAGACCCACTGCAGTGTGTCTATGTCTCTACTAACTCCTTGGTCCCACTAGGCGCACCTTAAAAAATTGGGATACTCTACCAAGCCTTGGGAAATTATGGGGTGTATTGGGAAAAGGGACTATCCCTAACCCTGTCATAGCTAGGTATGCCTACCCCTCAACCTCTCTGTGGTCCCAGGACAGCACAGTAGATGTCACTAGCTTGCTGCTGGGCTACATGGCAGAAAGCGTGATACAAGTCCTCTCTACTCCCCATCCTGAACTTTGTCAGGAGAATGCAAACAGTGGAGTGTCCCCAACATGCCCTGACTGATGGGGGCACCTCAGTTTAGAGGGCTTTGCAGACCCATGTGGAGGGAATGGGGAGAGTCAGAGACTGGATTACATCTCCTTTCAAGGATTTCCCAGTGTGCACGCATACAGTAGCACTTGGACCCAGAGTCTGGCCTCTGTGTTCTCTGGTTCCATGTGACAAGTGCCTCTGCAGCTCAGGGCAACCCCATATCATGGACATGGCACAGAAGAAAAGGATGCTGGTGAGTGTCTCATGAGTCCCCCTCACAGTGCCCTGCCTAAGGTGAACAATTGGTTCCACCTCTGGCATCCTCAGTCTCATCCCCACTCACCTTCTGAAGGTTTTAATTTCTTCTGCCAGCCTTTTCTCTACTACCACATCAGCCTCTCCCCTCTGCTGGATCACCCAACAGCACACGTGCTCTAGGGATTCATCTGAAAGCCAATAAGAATCCCCTTGGTTTTCCTCCTTCTCTCCGCTACTGTCCCATTTTTCCACTCCATATCAGCAAAACCTCTCTCTAAGGCCATCTACACTGGCTCTACACTGGCTCACCTGCTCTGCTCTCTTCAACTCACTCCAGGTGGGCATGCATCTCTGTTGCTTTACTGAAATTCCTTTTGTCAGTGTCACCATAAACCTGGCTAGAGTCAAATCTTTGTATTGCCTCCTGAACGGCACAGTGGCCACAGCTCTTTCTTGGACACAGCCTCTCTTGGCTCCTGTAAACACCACCCTCTCCTTGTTTTCCTCCTCTCCCTCGAAGCTCTCCTCTCAGCCTCATTGGCTGTCTTCCTCTGTTACCACCAACCTATGAACATTAGCACCAAAGCATATTTCTGGTCTTTCTTCTCCAAGTCTCACCTATGCTTTCCTCCAAATGCTACTGGTTCTCATATTTACTCACAAGCCAATCCCCACTTCCAGCCTGCAAAGCTCCTTACCCAACTGCCTTTCTGATCTCTCCCCACTTGCATCTCCAGCTGGCATCTGAAACCTAGCAGGATGAAAATAGAATTTCTGGCTGGCCCCTTCCCTGCAGCCTGTCTCTTGACCTAATTATCCACCCAGCTAGCTTCTCCCACCCCTAATTTGGGAGGTGCACACATTGATCCCGTCTCCTTAATGCACCATGCTTGAGCATCACAACAGACCCCATAGCTGGCATCTTCATGGTGACCTCCCTGGTCCAAGTCATCACCCCCTCTCACTGGAGCTATTTCAATACCTCAATACCTTCAACTCCTCTCCTGGCTCCTCTCCTTCCCCTCTATGATCTCTTCTCCATCCAGCAACCACAGTAGTGCATAAACATATCAGAAACATGAAGCAGCTCATGTTACTCCCCTGCATAAATGCTTCAACACTGTCTGTGTAGTCTTAGTGTAAAATTCAAACTCTATGCCAGGTCTTCTTTATATACTTATTTTTTCAGTGATGGTCAAACCTTGAACTCTTATTTCATATCTCAAAAACCAAAAATAAGCTAACAAATAAATAAATAATCTGAGCATACTCATATTTAATTTGAATTCTAAAAGCTTCACTGATGGACTTGAATGAGTTATCTCCCAATACATGTGACGAATGTGGTTAATTTGTCACTTTGATTTTAACCAGCCAAATCTTATCTAGTATCAACATGAGCATCAAGTTTCACAAAACTAAAGCCAAAATGGTTGTTTTAAACTGTCCCAGTTGCAAGACTCTATATGCCTTCTCTCATATCAAAATTTCTCTTACGTAGCAGAGTACCTGTAGTGGGAAAGGTATTTATGGGGCAACGATTAAATGGAAAGTTGAGGCTGGGAGGGAAGAGAACTTTCCCAAGGGCAGGTGACCAACAGATAGCAGAGTTGGGGTGCAACCTCAGGTCTGTAGAATTCTAAGGCTCCATGGGTTTCTGAAGCTGGTCACGGTCACCACTGCAACAGCTGAGCTCTGTACTCTGCAGCAGGCACAGTGCCAGGGGCTTTGCAACCATATGCCATTTAGTCCTCATGACAGCTCGATGTGGTGTGGACTATCATTACCACCATTTGCTCACAGGGCAACTGAGGGTAAGTACTATATTAATTGCCCAAGTCAAACAGCAGTAAATAGTGGGGCCAGGATTTGAACCGACATCTATGTGCTGCTACCAACCATATTCAAAAGCATGCCCCTATCCTGTCACCCCTACAGCTCTGGGACCTCAAAAGAAACAAGCTTTATTCCCTGGGAGTACAAGACAGTTTGGGGCTGGCAGAAAGAATGGCACATGGGATGGCCTCTGGCCAGGACAGTGGGGTTTCAACCAGTCAGAGGAACCCCATCAGAGCAGCGCGGGAAGACCCAGCTAGGGAGCGAGGATTGGAACCTTGATAGTTCAGCATTTCTCTTCCCATCTTCCCTTCTAGCTTTGAGGCTATGGGAGTCTTCTGAAGCATCTTTCAGTCTGGGGAGAAGCTTGAGGTCACTAGTCCTCAGCCCTCTGCCCCTGAGATAAATAGTCATCTGTTCTCACCTATGCTAGCCCCCCAGAGTGGAGATGTCATGAGACTTCTGCCACTTGATGCAGGTGACTTCTCTCTGTCATGATACAAAACTCCCTTAGGATCCCACAGCTCTGTGCCCCTCCTGCAGCATAAGAATGTCTTTCTGCTCTCTCACTCAACACCATGGCCCAGGAAGCTGATTGTGAGCCTCAGAGCAACCAGTGAGGGTAATGCTTGAAGGTCAGACCATCACTGTCATGAGCAGCCAGATGGTTAGGTACATGGGCTCAGGCAGGGTAGATGCAAGGACAATTCAGAGAACCCTGGGAGGACATCATGTCTGTGTTTGTAGGTTCCCATCATTCTGTCTAGCTCTGGTACCTGCCTCTGTACCCCATGTGTTGTTTGTGGGGTGTCCTCAGGTCAAAGCATTAATGCAATGACTCCCTAGCATGCTGTGTACCCTTGGAAAGTCACTGCATTCTCCTGCTTCCTTGTTTATAAATGGGATAGGTGGCCAACATACTTCTCCAGACCTTCTGGCCACATTTGACATACCATGTTCTCCTGAAGCCCTGTCACTTCCTCCTTAGAGAGACATGATAAACACCAGAATCACGGACTATCGGGGGATCTGTGTGGGTTTGCTGGAGTTGCTGCCTTACTAAGTGGTTCTGGGCAGACTAATGTCTATCTCAGAGCCCCAGTGTTCCAAGGTGATTTCTAAAGGAAGGCCCTTCTAGTCTTAAGATTAGGTGACTGTGTTACTCCATTCTTGCATTGCTATAAAGAAATATCTGAGACTAAATAATTTACAAAGAAAGCGGTTTTAATTGGCTCATGGTTCTGCAGGTTATACAGGAAGCATGGCACCAGCATCTGCTCAGCTTCTGGTGGAGCCTCAGGAAGCTTTTACTCGTGGTGGAAGCTGAAGTGGAAGTAGGTATGTCACATGGTGAGAGAGACAGCAAGGACCGGGGAAGTGCAATGCTCTTTTAAACAACCAGTTCTCACGTGAACTCAGAGTGAGAACACACTCATTACCAAGGGCATGGTGCTAAGCCATTCATGAGTGATTCGCCTCCATAATCCAACACCTCCCACTAGGCCCCACTTCTAACATTGGGGATTATGTTTCAACATGAGATGTGGAGGGAACAAACATCCAAACTATGTCATTCCACCTCTGGCCTCCCAAATTTCATGTCCTTCTCGTATTGCAAAATATAATCATCCCTTCCTAATTGTCCTTAAAAATCTTATCAAAATCCAAAGTCAAAAGTCTTGTCTGAGACTCAACTCCTTCCACCTCTGAGCCTGTAAAATCAAAACAAATTATTTACTTTCAAGATACAATAGTGGTACAGGCACTGAGTAAACATTCCAATACCAAAAGGGAGAAATTGGCCTGAAGGAAGGGACAAGAAGCCCCATGTAAGTCCAAAACCCAGCAGGGCAGACATAAAACCTTAAAGTCCCAAAATAACCCTTGAGTCCATATCCCATATCTTGGGCACACTGGTGCAAGGGGTGGTCTCCCAAGGCCTTCGGAAACCCTGCCCCTACAGCTTCCGTGGGCACAGTCTGTGTGACTGTGACTGCTCTCATGGGTTTAAGTGCCTGCAGCTTTTCCAGGCTTCGGGTGGAAGCTGCTGGTGGCTCTAACATTCTCAGCTCTGGAGAGCAGCAGCCCCTTTCCCACAGCTCCACTATGCAGTGCCCCGGTGGGGACTTTGTTCGGGTCCAACTCCACATTTTCCCTTGGCACTGCCCTAGTAGAGTATCTTTGTGGGGGCTCTGCTCCTGTGGCAGGCTTCTCTCCGGGCACCCAGGCTTTCCCATAAGTACTCTGAAATCTAGGGAGAAGCTGCCAAGCCTCCATCATTCTTGCTTTCTTCACACTTGATGGCTTAACACCACATGAAAGCTGCCAAAGTTTGTGGTTTGTGCCCTCTGGAGCAGCAGTCAGAGCTGTACCTGGACCGCTTTGAACTGAGGCTAGAGACAGGGCAGCTGGGATGTGGGTAGCAGTGTCCCAAGACTGCTCATGGCAGTGGGGGCCTGGGCCTGGCCCTTGAAACCATTCTTTCCTCCTAGGCCTCAGGGCCTGGGATTGGAGGCTGTCTCTAAGATCTCTGAAATGCCTTTGAGGGCTTTTCACCATTGTCTTGGATATTAGCACTTGGCTCCCTCTTAATTGTACACATCTCTCTAGCAAGTGGTTACTCCAAAGGCTACTTGAATTCCTTCTCTACCACAGGGCCAGGCTGTAAATTTTCCAAACTTTCATACTTTGCTTCCCTTTTAAATACAATTTCCAACTATAAGCCATTCCTTTGTTCCTATATCTGATCATATGTTATTAGAAGTAGCCAGGCCATATCAACTAGTTCAACCATTATGGAAAACAGTATGGCGATTCCTCAAGGATCTAGAACTAGATGTACCATATGACCCAGCCATCCCACTACTGGGTATATATCCAAAGGATTATAAATTATTCTACTACAAAGACACATGCACACGTATGTTTATTGCGGCACTATTCACAATAGCAAAGACTTGGAATCAACCCAAATGTCCATCTGTGACAGACTGGATTAAGAAAATGTGGCACATATACACCATGGAATACTAGGCAGCCATAAAAAAGGATGAGTTTGCGTCCTTTGTAGGGACATGGATGCAGCTGGAAACCATCATTCTTAGCAAACTATCACAAGAAGAGAAAACCAAACACCGCATGTTCTCACTCATAGGTGGGAACTGAACAATGAGATCACTTGGACTCGGGAAGGGGAACATCACACACTGGGCTTATCATGGGGAGGGGGGAGGGGGGAGGGATTGCATTGGGGAGTTATACCTGATATAAATGATGAATTGATGGGTGCTGACGAGTTGATGGGTGCAGCACACCAACATGGCACAAGTATACATATGTAACAAACCTGCACGTTATGCACATGTACCCTAGAACTTAAAGTATAATAAAAAAAAAAAAAAAAGAAATTTCTTCCACCAGATATATTAAGTCATCACTCTTAAATTCCAACTTCCATAGATCCCTAGACATGAACACAATGCAGCCAAGCTCTTTGCTAAGGCATTACAGGGATGACTTTTACTCCGGTTCCCAATAACTTTCTCATTTTCATCTAAGACCTCCTCAGCCTGAACTTCACTCTCCACATCACTATCAACATTTTGATCACAACCATGTAGCCAGCTTCTAAGAAATCCCAAACTTACCCCCATCTTCCTGACTTCTTCTGGGCCTTCCAAACTCTTCCAACCTCTGTTCATTAACCAGTTCCAAAGCCACTTCCACATTCTCAGGTATCATTATAGCAATGCCCCAATCCTTGGTATCAATTTTCTGTGTTAGTTCATTCTTACATTCTTGCATTGCTATAAATAAATATCTGAGGTGGGGTGATTTATAAAGAAAAGAAATTTAGTTGGCTCATGGTTCTATAGGTTGTACAGGAAGCATGGTGCTGGCATCTGTGGCCGAGAAAATATGACTGTAACAATATGATACAGACGTTCCTCAACTTATGATGGAGTTATATCTCAATAAAACCATCTAAGTTGAAAAATACTGTAAGTCAAAAATGCCTTTAGGCTGGGTGTGGTAGTGCATATCTGTAATCCCAGTACTTTGGGAGGTCAAGGCAGGTGGATCACTTGAGGCCAGGAGCTCAAGACCAGCCTGGCCAACATGACGAAACTTCATCTCTACTAAAAAGTACAAAAATAAGCTGGGAATGGTGGCACATGCCTGTAATCCTAGCTACTTTGGAGGGTGAGGCACAAGAATCTCTTGAACCTGTGAGGTCAAGGCTGCAGTGGGCCATGATCACACCACTGCACTCCAGCCCGGGCAACACAATGAGACTGCGTCTCAAAAAAAAAAATGTGTTTAATTCACCTAACCTACTGCACATCGTAGTCCAGCCTAGCGTAGTTGAACATGCTCAGAACACTTACATCAGCCCATGGCTGGGCAAAATCATCTAACAAAAAAAACCTATTTTATAATAAAGTGTTGAATATCTCATGTAAAAGTATCATACTGCATATCACTAGCCCAGGAAAAGATCAAAATTCAAAATTCAAAGTACTGTTTCTACTGAATACATGTGGCTTTTGCACCATCATAAAGCCAAAAAATCTTACATCAAATCATCTTAAATCAGGGACCATCTGTACTTGATAAGGTTTCTCTAGCCAAAAATCTTTGAGTACCAAATCTAAAAGTGGTGGCCTACTGACTTGGCAGCTTCCCGTTCTGGGGGTTATTATCTCATGGGACCATGAGATCATCAGCAAGAAGAGAGCCCCACTGATTGTTGAAATGTTCCCTAGGTGGGCTCCTATACAAACACCAGGGAAAAATTTCGGGCAGCCCCGCTATGTTACTGCCGCTTCCTGATAACACCAGAGGGCTCCTAAAATAGTTCTCAAGTAGATGTTGTGACTGTCAGATATGTAAAGCAAAGGGTAACAGGCAAAATATGCTGGACCTGGGAGCTCAGTGCTGAGAGGGTGGGCAAGAAGTGGTCGGACACAGGCTGCCCTGGAGCCAGCAGGAGTTAGCTCAGAGGAGCCTCCAGGAAACGAACACCGCAGCTTCCAACCAGGTCTCCTTCCATGCAGCCAAGACTGCGGGTCGGGGCACATGAGTCACTCAATGACTCACACACAGTGGCCAAGGGACAGCTCAGGGCCATCTCTAGCTGACAGGCTCAGTGTCACTTCAGTCCATGCCAAGCTCTCCCCAAGAGCGCCCACTCTGTCTCTAGCACCACTGCTCCCAGCTCCAACCAGTCCTCCCTCTCCGAAGTGGGGAAAGCCTGGGAGCTCTTCCTCTTTATCAGCCCTGCATCTTCTGCTGTCCTGCTGACCAAGACACTCTCTTCCTGCTGATTGTGATGTGTTTGTGGAAATCCACTGTTTTCTGCTGTATCATGACATTCTGTTCCTACCAAGCCAACATGACATGCAAAACATTTCCAGCCCAAAATCTCCTTAAGCTGATAAGCAACTTCAGCAAAGTCTCAGGATACAAAAT
>NW_012116333.1:2602895-2666290 GCF_000951035.1 Colobus angolensis palliatus
AAAAAAAAAAAAAAAAAAACTTCCAAACATGCATAACCATACACAGACCTTCTCACAAGATTTATCTTCTGGACACATTACTTAAACTAACAAGGCCTCCCTTTTTCTCCTTTTCAGTGCTGGCCACTGCCCCCGGGTGGTTTTCTGCCTTCCCCCCACAAACTGCAGAAGAAAGCTGGTGGGACTTGAACTTGAAGCCTGCAACTCCAGTGTGACCAGCTCCAACGGATCAGTCACATTAGCAACTCTGTGGGTCAGAGAGATACACAGAGCCTCACTCTATCAGGGAAGTCAACACGGGCTCAGCAACTGACCCAGGTTGGCTGTGGGTCCAGGCCTTTCTATCGATCCCAGTCCCAGGAGACTGCCCCACTCTTATTCTTAGAAGAGACCTTGCAAAGTATTTAGGGTGAAATGCCTAGCATTGAAATATTTATTTTAAAAAATATATAGAAAATATATATATAGAGAGAGAGAGAGTCCCTGTGCAACAGAGTGAGGCTACTTTGCAGGTGATGAGGTGCTGCAGTTGTAGTCGAGAGGGTAAGGCCTGACCTATGGTGCAATAACAAGAAAGGTGAGAAAGGGGTTGAATGCAGGGCATGAAGGAGGAGGAGTGGGCACTGGCTTGAGTGAGTGGAAGATGGTGAGGCCATTTATTTTGAATGGAAACACAGGAAAAGAAGGAGGTGTGGCCATTCTCTTTGTCCTGAGCCTTCGCCCTCTGGGATGTGGGATCCCCAAGCAGAGTTTAGGCGAAAGCTCTAGTTTTCCAGCAACAATTCCAGGGGTATCAGACCATCAGAGGGAAGATGTTGGATGGGTAGCCTAAAAGCATAAAAAGCAAAGATGGGGCAAGGCGATGGCCTGAAGACCAACATTCAGAAATAAGGCTGGCAAGAGGCCAACAGAGGTGACTGAGATGGGATGGTCCGGGAGGTTGGAGGAGAGTTGGGAGAAGGTGCCTTGGAAAGCAAGAAGCGAGGGCTGCCCAGTGAGTGTTGAATGCAGTGGAGAAGTCAAGTAGCACAGGGTTGAATGTGTCCCCTGACCACTGAAGTGGTTCCCCCTGGGGATTTCTTTTCTTGGTAAGAACAGGTTCACTGGGGTGGGGAGATGGAAGTAAGACTTCAGTGAGCTAGAGAGCAAGTGGAAGGAGATTAGGGATGATGGGGAAGTCCACAACCCTCACAAGAAGCTGCCTGCGAAACAGGAGTGAAGGGAATTTGCTAGAGATTAGAGGGGTTAATGGGGGAGCAGGGGGTCCTGTCACACACCTGTTGAAAAACACATTAACCCCGGAGTTCCTGAACCTGCTAGTGGAACAGGACTCAGGATGGCCCAGACCTCCTCAGAAAAAAGGGGAGGAGCCAGAGCAGGACGGTGTTGGAACTGGTGCATGTGGGGAGGCACACTCAGATGGGGCTGCCTCAGGTCTCAGATCTGATCGACTGTCCTGGTGTCTGAGTGTCCCCCAGTGGGGTTACCGCTCCTCAGATCTCTGAGTATCCAGGCATATTTTCCTACAGCTCCCTGGTCATTTCCATGCTGTTGGTTTAACTTCGCCACTTAGAGGAATATAGAGTTTGGCAAGAAAGTCTCTTGGTTTCCTCCATAAGAACTCTAGTGGTGGATTGGAAATCTGCTCTGTATGTCCCACAAGACAGCAGAAAAGTAGCCGACATTGTGGGGCTGTGGCGTAAATCCGCAGAGCAGCCATCCTGGGCCAAGTGTGCAAGGTACAGCGCACAGGTGCTGGCTTAGGGTGGAGTTCTGGGGCCCAGGGCAGTCCTCAGAGTCCAAACCCTCCTGGGGCACTGCTACGTCTCTAAGCTGCGTGGACATGGTCAGGCTGCACGTGCACATTTAACAAGGCAAAGAGTGCCCTGAGTTGAAAGTTTTGACAACCTGAGAAAGTTCTTGGCGAGCAAGCCTAGGTTAAGGACTCTGTACCTCAGGAGAATATTCTGGAATCCCAGCTGCTAGGGTCTGGGGTAAAGAAATAGAGCGTGCAGCCAATAGGTGCCAGGGAAGACCTCAAGGTGGAAGGGGAAAGGACTGCCACCTGCACAGTCAGCCCAGGCATCTGCTGTCTCGCTGAGTGCTGGGCCCCACTCCTCAGCCATGGGGATCCAGGCCCTCAATGGGGCCTTCCCACCTTCCTCTCAGAAATGCCTGGCAGGAGGCCAAGGAGCCATTTTCCAAAAGGCAAGAAGTACCAGGTAGCCTGGAGCAACCTGCTGGGTTTCTGAGGGCAAGAAGCTCCTTCCGCTACCATAGCAAAGCCATTTGGTTTAAAATCCTCATAAAAGCAACAATGCTCATTTCCTATATTGGGCTGTATTTCCTAATTACCATCCCAGAGGGAAACCTAGGGAGAAGGAAGGTAGAGAAGCCAGCCTCACAGCCTTCATTTGTACATTTAAATAAAGTGTGATTAAAAAGCACACCCTGCACATTTCCTGAAACACACCTACCTTTGGCGGATGCTTCTGATCAACACAAAATGGAATCACTTGAAAAAATTATTACTTCAGCTTGAAAGTAATTGCCACTTATTTTGTTTATAAGGCAAGCTTTGCTGGTGACATCAGATTAGACTTAACTGCATCCTGTTTTGATGCTAACTAATATTTGCCCTAATACTAAGCATAAATAAGTAGGAATTTCTCCTGAGACACCACAGATATTACATCTTTAATGGGACCTAATAGTCGGAGGCAATCCAATGGCCCTGCTGTGGGATTATAATTATGTGCACTCCTTCCCCCCTTTTAAATTTCATGAACAGAGAGGAGCACTTGAAGCCATTAGGCTTTCTCCAGAAAGTAGGGTAAAAATAAAACTAGCCACGTGCAAACTCCACCGTCATCCATTCCGGAAGATGATGGCATTCCCAACGCCCCCTCAAATGCACTGCCTTTCCCAAAGCTTCCCGATAAGAGGCTGATGCCACCAGCTGCTGGCAGGAGGTTGGGCAGCTGGAGTGAGCCACACCCCTGCTGAGCCAGGGAGTCCGAGCTTCAGGTAACCCCTGCCCTCCAGGCATGTTCCTGCAGCCTCCTAGGGTGTCCCTGACCATCATCCACTGGACTACATAGGGAAAGCAATCTCCAGCCTTGTCGGGGAGTTTTGCTCTTGTTCTTGCTCTGTGTGTGTGTGCGTGTGTGTGTGCATGTGCGTGTGTGTGTGTGTGCGCGTGCGCATATGTGTGCACATTTTTTGGGGTTTTGTGTGTGTGTGTGTGAGCATGCTTGCTGTTGCTCTTTTTTTGTGTGTGTGAGCTCAGAGAACACCTGAGGCACCTGGACAAATAGGCAGAACCTTAGAAAGGAGCTTATTCAGACCTTAGGGTCTGAATCCAACCCTGCCTGCCTGTCTCTCAACCCTACCCCACCAAGCTGCTGAGTATCTGGGGCCTTGAAACAAGAAACATGGTGAATGCTTTGAAAGATGAACTTAAAGGAGAAAGAGACCTAATGTCATCTCAAGGCACAGGAAGTAGAAAATGGGATGTAGGTGGTATAAAAGCAGGATATTGGAGCATAGACCCTGGGGAACCTCAGCCACCCAGGCTTGGACAGCAGGCTGAGAAGCAGCATGTCTGCTGGACAGAAAACTGCATGGTTGCCCACCTGGGCTGGGGACAGGAGGGACATAGTGACTGGCAGTCAGGCTTTCCAGGCCTGCTCCCTGAAGGGTAGGCTAGCGGGCCACAGGTGACTCCGGGGTGAGCCAGTGGAGTCACACAGGCCGGGGAGTGGAACTGGGCTGGGCGGGAGGAGTTCAGGATGATGCTGGGGTCTGTTCCTTTCTCCCTGTTGCTGGGGTCCTGGGCCCTCTGTGGGTCAGCATGGAAGTGGTCCACAAGAGGACAATTTTTCCAGCCAATGGGCATGTCATAAACCAGCCCCTTCTAGACATCTGAAAATGAATTCCTCCTATATTCCCCAAAGTGACTCCCCAGATTATCTCAAACAGACCCTCTTCTATTTGGCTTTCTTGGGCCTGTGGAATTCCACAAGCAAAGGAAGCCCTTCCTAGCCAAGCCCTGCAGGATAGGACCCTGCTAACCCTTCCCTGGCTTCTTCTCTCTCTGGCCCTTCATCAAACTAATGGCCTGGTTAATAACTCCACCTGCATCTGACATCAAGGTACTCAATAAGCAGTAGCTATTACTTTATCACTATGTTATAATAGGTATGGAAGAGACGCATAGAGGCATGGATGACCCCTGGCATAGGGACTCAGAGGGGAGGCTCACAGAGGAGCCAGTTTGAGCCAGGAGAGTGGGAAGGGCCTTCCAGGTGAGGTATCTCTGAGAACAGACTCATCGATGGGAAGGTGTGCTGTTGGTTAGGTAAACACTGCATGAACTATTTGACTCTAACAAGAGGTCCCTGTTAGGAAAACAGGGGCCCGGGAGGAAAGGGGAGAGGGACAGGAGAGGTGCACAGGTGTTGGGTGAAGCTGCTGAGATTCTGTTCCACCCACCATGAGTGATCCCCAAGCATCTTTACACCTGAGAGTGGCAGACGTCCAGCCTTCATGCTGCAGTAAGAGCTGTGCTTTCTCAAGGGACCTGCTGCACATGTTTTTTTGAACAAGTTGTTTGCTGCTGCCAAGCAAGTTTCTGCCCTTCTTTTTAATTTTTAGAAATTTAAAAAATACAAAGAAAAAATAATGACTCATGTTTCAAACCCTAGAACCTACCATTGTAACTACTTTGGTATATTTTTTCATTTATTTCTGTGCTTATATATATATTTTTTAAATTGCACAGGTACCATATTAATTCATTCTACTAAACAATGTTAGGACATTTTAGTTAAAATTAAATCCCATTACCCTCACCTCCACCAGTGGCTATCTCTATTATAATTTCCTTATTGCCTCCAACTTATTTTTAGTTATATATATTGGTGGGTACATATATAACCATTGATAATAAATCATATCATTAGGCATGTTTCTATTTTTATAACTGGCAAAAATTCATTTTTCTGTACCTTGGTTTTGTTCACTCAACATTGGGTTTTGAGATCTATCCACGTTAATTCAGGTAGCCTCGAATATATGCTTTTTGCCTGCTGTACATTTTCTTATGTTTGCAAGGATTACATTTAATGTGTCCTTTCCCCCATCTGTACTACCTTTAGGTTGTTGCTGTCAATTATTGCAAACATAGCTGCCATGAATATCCTGTACATCTCTCCTGGTTCTTACCTTTAAACTGACACACAAAATCACTCTGTCTTCAAGGCTAGGAAAGCCATTATCCTGAGAAAGATCATTGTTTCACAGTGGCTAATACCTAAAGAGGAATTGTTGCAGGATGGGATGTGTGCATTTTAATTCCTTTCTCTTCCATGAAGGGATTTAACTGGCCACACACATTCCCAAAATAAACCTCTCAGAGTTTGGAGACATCAGTGCACTCTCAGAAGGAATTAGTCAAGAGGCTTTCTGGGAAACTAGATTAAAAGTCTTCCACATGGATGTTTTTGGCCCTAGCTTACTACTGATATTGATATAACTTTCACTCTTATGTATTTATATTTTTAATTACAAGTATATTACAAAGTTACATAAAATGTAGAAAGAGATGGAATGTCATTCCCACAGAATTGGAAAATCACATTTTTGCCATCTGAAGGCAATGAGTCTTGACAGCAGTTATCAGTGTTGCACATCCATTGGTTGATCAGGCATCATTCAGAGTGGGACCACCGGATGCCCATGCTCCTTATGATATGATGCAATAGGAAGAACACAACACCATCTGCCAAGGGCTCTTTCCAAAATGAAACTAAACCTGAGCATGAGCAAGCATCTAGGTCCAGCTGCCAAGTAAAGAAAACCTGGGAGCCAGAGAAACAAGCTCAGTGATGCTTCCTCAACAAAGTCAGATGAATCCAGAATCCACAGGACGAATGATCTAGTTCTCCCACAGATACACAGCTTGAGAAAGGGGCACTATTGTAGATTATTTGAATAGCATTTATAGACTTGTTACCAAACAAAACGTGGAATATTCAGATCCTGATGAGAGCAAGTCAACTATAAAAAGTCTCTTTATAGAAAATCAAGGAAAATTAAACACAGGGTATTGATATAGTGTTAAGAAATTATTGCTAGTGGCCAACATGATGGTGATGACTAAATCCAAATCTTCCAACACAACCTCCAAAAGAAAGACAGACACACACAGAAAAAAATACAAACAACAAATAAAAGTATACAAAACTGATACCCACTGCATAAAATATCCAAACTTCAAATTAGTTGATTGAACAAAGAACCAAGTGTGTTGTGGGTAATGGGAGATGCATTTATTGTGGCCAAAGTAAAGGAGTTAAACATACAGAAAATGAGAAGGATAAATAAGGGGTTGGATTGAAATTTGAGTTCCACAAGATGAATTAAAGACTTACATCTAACACCTGAAACAATAAAAATACTAGAAGAAAACCTGGACAAACTCTTCTGAACATTGGCATAGGCAAATAATTTATGAATAAGACCCCCAAAACAAATGTGACTAAATAAAAATAAATGAATGGTATCTAATTAATTAAGCTAAAATGCTTCTGAACAGCAAAAGAAATAATCAACAGAGCAAACAGGCAATCTACAGAATGGGAGAAAACATTTGCAAACTATATATCTGACAGACTAATATCCAGAATTCACAAGGAACTCAAACCAATCAACAAGAAGAAAACAATCCCATTAAAAAGTTAGCAAATGTCATGAACAGACATTTCTCAAAAGAAGATATACAAATGGCAAAAAAAAAAAAAATGAAAAAATGCTCAACATCACTAACCATCAGAGAAATGCAAATTAAAATCACAATGAGATACCACCTTATCCCAGCCAGAATAGCCATTATTAAAAAGTCAAAAAACAATAAATGTTGGCACAGAGGTAATCAAAAGGGAACGCTGCTGGTGGGAATGTAAACTAATACAATCTCTATGGAAAACTGTATGAAGATTTTTCAAAGAACTAAAAGTAGATTCACCATTCGGTCCAGAAATCCCACTCCTGGGTATTTACTCAAAGGAAAAGAAGTCATTATATTAAAAAGACATCTGCACATGCATGTTTATTGCAGCGCAATTCACAACTGCAAAGATATGGAATCAACCTAAGTGCCTATCAACCAATGAGTGGATAAAGAAAATGTGGTACATATATACCACAGAATACTACTCGGCCATAAAAAAAAGAGCAACATAATGCCTTTTGCAGCAACTTGGATGGAACTGGAGGCCATTACCTTTAATGAAGTAACTCAGGAATGGAAAAATCAAATACCACATGTTCTCATTTATAAATGGGAGGTAGGTGATGGGTGCACAAAGGCATACGGAGTGGCATAATTGACATGGGAGACTCAGAATCAGGGGGGTGGTGGGAGGGAGATTATGGGTGAAAAATTACCCATTGGGTGCAATGTATGCTTTTCAGGTGAGAAGTACACTCAAAGCCCAGACTTCACCACTATGTAATTTATCCATGTAACCAAAAGTCACTTGTACTTTTAAAGCTATTGAAATAAAAAAAAAAAAATACATGTAAGGCACACACACTTGAAAGCAGTTACACTTTCAGTATCTGCTAATTGAGAAAATATAGACTTAAAATTTAGAAATTAGAGTTTCCAATGTAAGGATGGAGATACGGATACAGATACACACACACACACACACAAAATAGCTAAGTAGATATGGAGCCATACCTATGTGTGGTGGATGTGTAAATATAGGTGATTGTACAGAGGTCTGTTTCCTAGCAGGGACCACTGGAAACAGTGATGCATTCACAGCACTGAGTACATTTGGCATCCAAATCTTTGTTTCTAAAAACCATCTTACCAAAAGAACCCAGCACTCCTTGGTACAATAGTTGTTTCCAGGGCTGGAGTATAGAATATATGAGATGAGACTAGAACATATTGTGTGCTGGAAAGTTAGAAAGTGCTCAAAATTGTTTAATGATATGTCTAAAGGACACCAGATTGAGCATGAAGGGCTCTTAGTCGTCAAATCTGGGACAAATAGAACATCAAAATAAATAATAGTAGTAATGGGTGATAATGAATTGAATAATACAAAGATCCAGGAGTCCATGCTGATGTCAATCAATTGGAAGAAAAGCCTCTTCCTTACAGTAGAAAATGACTAATAAAAGTATAAGAAATTTTGAAATTAGAAATATCATCACGTGGCAATCATTGTAACAATAAATTCATTCAGACAGAAATCATCATTTGATGCTAAAACAATGGATAAAATGTGAGGTGTACCAGAATACTTACATCAACTCATAGTGTTTCCCCCACAATATATTTGTCATTTCAAAGAGGAAAGATGGTAACTTCACACTTTCCTAACTAATCAAAGTTAACATCACCAAGAAGGGCACAACCTAAAATCAGATGCCTCCTTATACGATAGGCTGAGAAGAATACAGCAACATTTCTGCAATATTCCTGCCAAAAATGCATAACGTAAGTCTAACTATAAGGAAATATCAGGACTCCCAAACTGAGAGACATTCTATAATCTTCAAAAATGTCAATGTCATGGAAGACTGAGGAATTATTCCAGATGAGAAGTAGCTAAAGAGACTTAACAACTGAGTGTAGTGCATGATTCAGGATTTTTTGCGATAAAGAATGCTAACCAGTGAAAGCTTAATAAAGCCTGTATATTTAAAAAATAGTATTATGGCCAGGAATAGCTACATAATTTGTGGGGCCCAGTACACATGGGCCCAGTGCAAAATGAAAATGTGGGTCCCTTATTCAAAAATTAAGAATATCAAAATGGCAACCAAAAAACATTAAACCAAACACAGTACCCTTCTTAGTACAGGCCCACATGCACAGGTGACATGCTTACGATTGTATGTTGATGTTAATGTACACTATATATTAATATGCTATAATACCATAATGTTAATTTCCTGGTTGTAACCATTGAACTCAAGTTATACAGGGGAATGTCTTTGTTTTTAAAAAATACACACTGTCATATTTAGAGGTAAAGGGGCATCATGTCTACACCTTATTCTCAAATGGTTTAGACAAAATAACTTGTGTGTGTATATGGGAGGGAAGGATGAATAGAGCAAATGAGGTATAACATTAATATTTGGACACTCTGGATTTAGGGTATATAGGAATTCTCTGTACTAGTCTTCCAACTTTTCTGTAAGTCTAAAATTATGTAAAATGTTTAAAAACACACACACATAGAAGACATTATCTTGCTGGTTGTGATGATGGCATGTTGGTTATGCTTTTAAAAAATAATTTTCTATTTAAATTAGGTATTTTAAATATATATATATATATGAAACATACACAGATACTCCTTGACTTACAAATAATGGAGTTACATCCTGATAAACTCATCATATCTTGAAAATATCATAAGTCAAATTGCATTTAATCCACCTAACCTACTAAATACCATAGCTTAGCCTCGCCTACCTTAAATGTGCTAAGAACACTTACATTAGTCTAGGGTTGGGCAAAATCATCTAACACAAAGTCTGTTTTATAATAAAGTGTTGGATATCTCATGTAATTTATTGAATACTATACTGAAAGTGAAAAATAGAATAGTTGTATGAGTACTTGAAGTGCAGTTTCTACTGACTGTGTACTGCTTTTGCGCCATGAAGTCAAAAAATTATGAGTGAAACCATCATAAGTTAGGGATCATCTGTATTGCAAAAAGTAATTGTGCAATCAAGATGATGGGTGAGAGTTTATTACATTCTCTGCCTCTGTGTATGTTTGAAATTTTTTATAACAAAAAGCTATTTTTTAAGTAATTCTAAACTTCATCTACTTAATGTCATTTTTGTGTATTCTCTTCTGGTCTTTAGAGTGACGCATATATTTTATGTACACACCATTTAAATCCTGCTCATTTTGCTCTTCTTGCTGCCAGAGTCTTCATAATTGGTTCTTAAATGACTGCATATTAGCTCATAGGACAGATAATATAAGAAATCATTCCTTTATTGTTGAGGTTGTAGCTTGCCTATACAGCACACTCAAAATTGCTTTTCCGTATTTGTGATCTTTTCTTAGGAAAGAGTTCCAGGAGTGGGATTTCTGGATCACAGACAGGATCATGTTTATGAAACTTAAAGCATTTTGCCAAATTGCTTTCCAAAAAGTAGTACCAATTTACACCATATGAGACTAACCATTGGGAATTAGCATTAATTTTTTAACTGGTGCTGGGGTTGTGTTACATGCATCTTTCTGATTCCTCTTTTGTGAGTTGTTCTGTCTCCATGCCTCTGTCGGTGGCTTAATGTTCTTCAAAATCTGCATGAGCTCTTCAAGTCATAAAGATATTACCTTTCATATCATGTTTGCCCCAAATATTTTTCCAAGAAACTCACTTTAAATGGGAGAAGAACATGTTGCTATGTTTTAAAAAGTAGACAGTCATTATGCATGCTGCCTCTCACATTCCCCCTATAAATATCTTGGTGAAGTGATCATTTGTTTGGAAAACAAAATAGTTTATGTAGAACGTAAACTATTATGAAAGGACTTACTCTTGAGATAATTTACCAAAGACTACAAAACAGACCAAAGACCCGGGAAATGTCTTCATGATCAAAGTAATTAGCTTTTAAAATGGCTGATGTGGTCTTTATACTGCTTTCTTAACCATTGAATCAGAATCTCATGATTAATAAAAGCAGGTCATTATGGCAGCCAAATAAAGTCAGCCCATAGGAAAAACGAAGTGATAGCTTCTGTTTCTACAGGAAAAACGTAGGTCTGCTTCTCCAGGGTGGATTTCTAAATAACTCTACCTGAGACTGGCAGAAAAGAGTGCCAGGGTGGGGTTGGACCCCCCACTTCCTCCCAATAAGCAGCCAATGTCAAGTGGTGAAGTCCAGTGGGGAGTGCATGGTTTGACCAGACCACCGTCCAGTGGATGGCCCTCCCTCCCCAGCATCTAGGTCTCCTGCTCCAGGGCTCACCTGCCCAGGCCCTGCCCTTCCCTCCCCATTTCTTATCTCTTGGACACTTATTGGGTGATGCATAACCAAGTGAGTGCTGATTGGGGAGCAGAGCTGTCAGTTGAATGGTGTCTTCAGTGGGGTTCCTCAATGGGTGGAGCAGGGAGCCTGCTAAAGTCAAGGAATCCCTTGACCTTCTCCAATTCCTCCACTAACAACAAGGCCTTCTGGGGACAAAGGCAAACTTTCGCCATTTGAACAGCAATGTTGGTTCTGGTCAAAGTCAGCCGAACATTCTACTAAGAACATTTTACTTGTGCTGCCTTCTGGCCCCTTAGAATCTAGTATCCTCCCACCAAGGTACACAAGACTTCTGGATCCTAACTCTGCATTCATTTCCCTCCTGGATACACAGCTCAACTACATTGCCCAGCCCCCCTGCAATTAGGTGAAGCCATGTCATTAAGTTCTGGCCAAAGATCATGGTAGAAGTGGTGCACACCAGCATCTGCCAGGTCCCTGAAAGCTCTCATGTGATCCTCCATGGGCTTGCTATCTCTGGTTATTTGCTTTTGTGGCTTCTCAGATAGAGAGGATACAGCAGAGAACTCAGAGCAAAGGGAACAGCACAGGGCCATTGGATGGAAGAGCCTGGATCCCTGAATGATTGAATGGAACCCAGGTGCACCCCTGCATGTTGTAAATTATTGCCTCACAGCGGGTTAACCATGGTGATAATTGACACCTGTCTCTGCCAAGGTCTATTGTGCCCTGGGATAACATGCAAGAAACTGAGCCAGGAATCTCTGATATTCTGGGAGTTGAGACATGTTTTAAGCACCCCTTCCCCACCAAGTCATTCTGGAGGAGGATGAAGACCTTGATTTGACGGATTTGTCACGTCTTTCTTTTTTCTCTTTTTACAGACACCAGGATAGGCAGGATGGGCCTTTGCTTCCTTTTCCTGTGTAGTAGAGACTATGATTACATTACATCATGAATTTCTCTGCCCTATGTCTTTTTGTAACCTTGATGTTCGTGTTGGCTGGACCTGACTGCTACCACATTGATAGGAGCTTCAAGAACCTACAAGACGTTTTCTCTCTCTACGAATCTTGGCCCTCAAGACTATTGTCCTGCTAGGGACACAAGAGCATGTTAATCTAAAAAGTCAGAGCTGAGTAGTGGTGTGGGGTTCTAGCTAATAACTACCTTTCTCCTACCATGTGTGTAGTTAGTCCCCCAGCCAACTTCCTTCTCACTGGACTTCCTAGGAGGCTAGAAACTACATTTCCCAGGCTCCATTGCGGACAGAGTTCCACGTGTGACCTAGTGACCACCAAGCTGACACACTGGAAAATGAAGTGAAGAGCGAGAGGCCCTGGCCACACCATGGGACATGATACCTTCCAGAAAACTTGATTGCAGAAGCAACTGACTCTTCTCAGCAGCTGAGATGGAATTCTGAGTGCCCTGGTGCCATGGGTGCCAAGCAGTGGGTGGTGGCAGCAGTGATATTTTGCTAGAACAGTTCTGTGTATGCTTGGGCAATTTTCTTGGCTGTGTGGCAGCCAAGTTCATTCTCTGGTTTCCCTGGAGATCCTGTAAGCAAACTAACATGATTTTTAAATTCCCTTTCCAATTATTCTAACTAGGATGGATTTTGTTGCCTGCTAGTAAAAACTCTCTCCAACATAGGTGGGGAACCCATGGCATGAAGAGTTCCTAGAGATGAAAATAAGTAAAAAATATTATTATCTTTAAACATGTCCTATAAGCAAGCCAAGGGAACTTACAAGCATCTTGCTGAAATTGTGAGGAAGCAATATCAAAAGTTTCTAGAGAAGAAGGGATGATAAATGGAAATTATTTGCAAACTTCATGCTATTACAAATGTATGATGTATAACAGACCAATGCTTTTGTCTTTATTTTGTCTTTGTTTTCTTGCATCAAAGATTTTAAAAAATATATATGTATAAGTGCTTCATGTGTTCATTTATGACCTCCATCTTCAACTCTATTTTTCTCATATGCTTCTCAACAATGGGTTCCCTTACTACTGAGATTTCAAAGAAATCACATTCAGGGCTAGGCACAGATTCGTGGACATATGTTGTCAAGATGATGCACCTAGCAATTAACTAAGTATGGCCTGGTTACTATAGCCATTATCTTGAGCAAGCAGGGAGAGGATGGACCAAAAAATCTTAGGGTTTTTTTTCCAGTCGTAGCATTTTACCACTTTATAAATATGATTTCTAAGACATTGAAGTCTTCTTTCTCCAACATACTACAAGCTATTAGCTGGCCAGGAAACCCTTCTTAGACAGATCCAGTACTCCCCAGCATATTGTCTTTCACCCATAGTCCATATAAGAGCCCCATAAAAGGCATCTGGGAGCCAAGGGGATTGGTCTGAGCACTGAGATGAGGAAATGCTCTGGTTTCCCAGCATGGTTTCACAGCCACAAGGAAGAAAAGGAAGGTAGGTGAGCCCTCCACAGCCAGTCTATGCATTAATCCCACAAAGGGTGACAGGAAAAGGACAATTGAGTGCAGTTGGGAGGAGCCCATGGCTTTGCCAAATCCTCAGTCTCGGGGTCTGCAGTCAGCCCCCAGCACAGCTTGGCAGCTGAGAACCCACATGAGTCATTTTATGTTCCTGAGCTCTTTGGGTTTTCTTGATAAGTAACAGGAGTTGCGGGATGTGACGGCTCTGAAGAGGCCAGCCCTGAGTGATGGCTCTTGCTAGTGGCTAAGAGCTTGGCAAGAAGCAGCCCATCTGCGGGGCTTTCCTGAGCACCCTCGCTGGGCTCTGCATGCTTGAGTATGTTCAAAGGAATTAGACTGCAGGTTTCTTGGAGCCAAGAAATCAACCATCTAACAGAGCCAGGGCTCAGATTCTGAGCTGCTGAGGGTTTGAGGATCCATGCAGGAACCCAAGCCATCACATGGGGATGAGCCTTCCTTACAGGCCCTCGGTGGTGTTGCATGGGGATTAAATCCCCACCCCCAATCCTGGTGTTCTGGGTTTCGTGAGCTGTTCAGGGTGTCCTCACCCAATTCACCCTCCTTGCCATGTTCTCCCTTACCCCAGCCACAGTGGTCTTCTCTCAGGTCCTCCTGCATTCTGAAGGCTTCCCTTCCCCAGGGCATCTGCACACACCATCCCTCCCTTTAGCACATGCTTCCCTTAACTCCCTCCCCATTTGTGTTCCTACATTCTTTAGGTGTCTGCTCAATGAGAACAAAGACTTTGTCTCTCTCGTTCACTGCCAATTCCTTTACTCTTTAAACTGTCTGGTTCACATTAAGTGCTTAGTAAATATGGATTAAGTAATGAAAAAATATTGAAGAATAGTGAATATTCTAACCAATTTGATTCATGAGCATATAAAGGAAATAGTGACAGTTTCAGTTTTGCCTTTTCCTTATCTTTCTACTTCTAGACTCCTACGCTAAAGGCAGGAAATGTGTAGAGTCCCAGTGGATTACTTTGATCAAAAACTTTGTTTAATATCATTTCCCATGGGCTTATTGTGTCACCTTTGGAGGGAAAGTCTTGTCTGTGCCAGGGCAGCAATCAAAAGCTTAGCGCTAACAAGTATTAAACTTTATTTTATTCCAAGTTCTCTTCATTTAATATATCTGATCCTTACAAAAGCCTGGCTGATTTTTCTATCCGTAATTGATCACTAAGACTGGAGCTTCAGCAGCATTAAGAAATTTACTTAGGGTCAAAATTCTTGTAAGTTGCGCAAGCAGATTTTGACTTCAAAGCCAACATTCAGTCCTGTGTGATCCAGTAGGTAGTAAATCGAAGGTGTTCCTGGGAGTGTCACGGGGTCATAAATTATAGCAATCCCTCGCAGGATGCCTTACTGGGAGGATTGGGTGGGTTGATGACAAGGTTCTAAGAAATGAAACCTGCAGCAGCTCCAGCCTATACCAAGTGTGGCCTGAGCCCCAAGCCACTGTGTTAGGTAACCCTGGGCAAGGCTGCCCAACCTTGACCTCCCCAACCTCATTTCCAGGAGAGAGAACATAGCAACCAAAGGTAGCTGACAGCTCTGGAGTGGTGGGAGAATTAACTAATAAATGATTGGTATGCACTTGGCCAATGTAAAGTGCTCTATAAATGGCTCATAGTCACAACCACCCTGTCAGGCATCCAGAGCTGCTTCTGAGCCTGTGGTCCCTGTGTAATGATCCTGAACCCTACAAAGTGCTTTACAAATAGTAAATAATTCATTCTCAGGACACCCCAGGGAAGCAAGAAAGTATTCCTCTTACTTTAGACAAATTAAGATCCAACATTGGCTGGGGCTGCTCAGCCAGAAGTCCTTGCAAAGCCAAGTTTAGATATCTGTGGCTCCCTGGGTTGGGACAGGCTCAGCCCAGCTGCTCCAACCTAGGAGGACCAGGCTCAGGACTGAGAGCAAGGCTGTGCTCTTGTGGGCTCTGGTCAGTCTGTAAGACTCCAGAACCGAAGGCTGTGGTTTGCATGAGTGAGAAGCACAGAGGAGGGAGGAAGGAGAGGACACGGAATTTGGCCATGTCCATGTAAAGTCCAGGGATATCCTCCTCTTCCAGAAGTGTCCCAAGTACACCAGGCCTAGAGAGAGGCCCCTTCTCAGTCAGGGTTCACACCTGACTTTGGCCAGGGCAGCAGAACTCAGGACAGCAGGAGAGGACTCCCTTGGCAAGGGTCAGGAAAGAAACCCTCTTCAGAGAGGCTGCCACACAGGGTCAGGTCCAGGGGCCTGAGGATGAGGGTGGTTTGGCCAGGAGAGGCTGGGTGTTGGAGAACTTCATACTGCAGAGGCCTGAGACTCCTGGTCCCTTTATCTCAGTTCTGACACTGTCTCCCCTCTCTGGTACCCAAGAGAGGTCCTGAACCCACCTGGGTTTCTTCCTCCTGAGAGTGGGAATCAGAAGGCCTGTCTACTGTCTTCCCAAGAAGCAATGAGATGCCTGCAGCCTCTGCGTGTCAGACGTGACCTGGGTTCTCCACTGCATGTGATGCAAGCCAGAAATCAGGAGAGAGGAGAGGACGTGGAGTTTTTCCAAAGCAGAGCCCTGAGTTAATTGAAGATGTTAATAACTGGCTCCCCTACCAACTCACTGCATGACATAGGACGTACTTCTTAACCTCGTCCCCAACGATAAAACAAGGATAACCATCACTATCGCTTTGCCACCCGTGTGGAGAGCAGATGCCCTGACATGCTAATGGGCACATGAGTTATGTATCCCAGTGTCGGGTCAGTCCCTGGTGCTAAGATGGCATTTATGTCCCTCTTTGGGGGCCCAGGGGTGGTATTTGGCAGATCTAATGGCCAACAATCTCAAGACCTCAGACCCACTCATGGTCAGTTAACAAGCGTCTGGCAGGTGGCATTTTTATTGTCGTTTCCCCCTAAAGGCTGGGGCTGGAAGGCAGCCAGTGCTGTGTCCCTGGGCTCAGCATCTCACATGCGTTATCTCACGTGTCCTCACTGCAGAGCGGGAGCTGAGAGTCAACGAGTTGGCTGGTATCCCAGGGCCGACTTCATGACCTGGCCTCCTGCTCCCAGCCCAGTTCCCCTGCACTCTGCCCGGCAGCCCACAGGGACCAGAGAAGCAATGGCAGAGTCAGCTGGCAGGAGGAGCATATGGAAGGGAAGGTGGAGAGGCCATGAAGACAGGATGGGCACCCACTCTGCTGTCTGGCAAGGGAAGGGGAAGGAAAGAAAATGCCAAGGCATCAGAGTCTTTTCAGATGAAACAAAGCTTCAGGTGAGAAAACTATTTAACAAAACCAGGAGGACTATTCCTGTCCGTTTCTGAACTGCGCATGCATTGAGTGTCTCAGGTGCTTCAGGGAGAAAGTGGTGAGTGAGCAGACAGGCCCTGCCTTCAGGACGCCTAAGGAGACAGAGAGATGGACAGTGAGGAGCTAAGCCAGAGACAAACGAGTGGACCAGTGAATTGTAAAGGTGGGGAGCGCGCTGGAGAACGCAGAGGGCGCCTAGCGTTAGGGAAAACCATGTTAGAGGAGGACATCGCAGCTAACAAAAGAAGCCGTTCGCAGTGAAAATGTAGCAGTCATAAGACTTCAGTCGGAGTCACACAGCATCAGAAGACAGAGAGCCCTGCAAGGAGTGTGGAAGAAAGGACTGGAAGGGGAAATCATGACTGCAATAGGTTTTAACGCACACCTTCTAACTGCTGAAAAATCAAGTACTTCAAAAAAAGGGGACATAGAAATTATGAGATTTATAATTAATAAGATTGGATCAACAGGTAGAATCTAGACTCTGTACCCTATAGACAATACTCCTGGTTATTGAGCATCCTGGGACATTTATAAAAGAAGAAACAAAAACCTGAAAACCAGAAATTTTCCATGCAATATTCTAAAACAGAAGTACAATAATAAAAGTTGATAACAAAGTTTAAACGAGCAAATGAGATCTTTCACTCCCCCTGGAAATTAAAGAGAAAAGGGGAGGTTGCGCTTAACTAACTCTTGAATCATGCAGGTCACAGTTGGAATTACAGACTCTTGGGAATAAACAATAGAAACAAAAACATTGGATTTCAAAGAATATGGAGTGTGGCCCGAAGTGGAAGCAGAAACAAGTTCATAATCTGAAGAGCTTTCCTATATGAAAAAGTATGAGTAAAGAGCATGAGAAGTTAGCAGGAAAAAGAAAACAAAAACAAGGCTAAGTAGAACAGGTAGAGGGAAACAATAAAGATAACAGCAAAAATCAGTTCCGAGAGCAAATCAAACAGAATAGTCAGAAAATGCCCCATGCTAAGAGGACGTCATCAATAAATTCTCCTCAAACTGGCTTTTCATGTGTGTGGGGTTGGGGCAGGGGGTGGAGGAGAGGGAGCTGGAGGAGAATCACTGCAAAACAGAAAAATATCTGGTAAAGCTAACCAAAAATAGGGGGGAGAGTTATACAAATAAAAATAACTAGTCACGTTATGTGGGACATAACCCGCGTAAGGGAATTACAAATATTATTATGAAACCTTGCATTGAAATTGATTGCAAAAAGTGAAAACATACAGATAAATTGCTTAATTTTCTGGAAAAAAAAAAAAGCAAATGGTTAAAACCGGCTTTAGAAAATTAGGGACTTGGGAGTTAGGGGGTAGACAATATTCCCATCAAAAGATTTTTTAAAATTTACTTTAATTGTAAAGTAACTTCACAAAGATGCCCCATGGCCACAGGGCCATGCCTAGATGTCCCTTTTCACATTTCCAAGCCACAGTCAGTCCTCATGCCAAATAAACTCTCCCAGAGGATGAAAAATATGGTAAGTCATCCTATTCATTTTCAGAAATGAACATAAATCAGATATCAAAACTTGACCAAGATATCACAAAAATGCTATGATGGACCAATTTCAACTTCATGTATGAATGTGAATGCAAAACTCAGGGCCAGCTTCATGCACACGCCGTCCGTGCAGTGACACAGAGGGTCTCTGTGCTTGGTTTAATACTCTGCCGTCACCATCTTGAAATTCTTAATCTTTGAACAAGGGGTTCCACATTTTCGCTCTGCTCAGGGATTTGCAAACTACATAGCCAGTTCTGGCAAAAATACTAGCAAATCAAATATGATAGCACAATAAAATAATTTCTACTTTGATCAAGGTGATTTTATCTGGTTAAAAATTAGGAAATCTAGTAATACATATTTGGCATGGATTGTAAAATGATGATGTTAACAGGTACTGAAAAGATATTGATGAAACCACACACAAAGATAACATTCTTGTCACTTAAAAAAATTGAATGGTAGATTCTGGAAGGGCAAAAGACAATCTTCCAAAGGAATATTTAATCCATTAATTCACAGCTTCATTACCTTTGAAATAAAGCATATAAAAAGCGACCCACTGCCATCATCAGCATTAGCGAACACTGAATCAGAAGTTCTCACTGGCACAGTAAGGTATGGGGTGAGAGATGTGGAATGATTCCAAGAAAGGAGAGACAGCATTGTGTTATTTACAGACAATATGGTTATGAACTAAGAAGACTCAAGAGGGTTGACCAAAACAACTGTTTAAATCAGTAAGATTGTTGGGTGCAAGAGAAATAAACGTAAGTGAAGAATATCACTAAACACCAGCAATAATTACTAAAAAGGCCTAATAACAATGACTTCTTCAAAATGGATTTTTAAAGCATAAAATAACCAGGAAAAACTATTATAATATATTGTGTAATCAACATAAAGAAATGACAAAAGTTTATTGAAATATATAAAGTAGTATTTTAATAAATGGAGAAAAGAAATTGAAGTATATTGCAAAGTTGCCGTAGGGTCTCATAAATAGGCACAAATAAATGAATGTTCATTGCTTTCCAATTAAATAGTTGATACAATTACTATCAATATGCCAGTGGAATTTCTTAATGAAACAAATATTTATGAAATAATTCTAAACTTTAAAAAATAAACAAGCGAGAAAGGTTGGAAGCATTTTTTTAAATGGGGAATTGTTCTGCCAAATTTTAAAGTGTATTCTAAAGTTCGAACAATTAAGTGTTTTATTGGCGGAAGAATTTGCAAACAGATCAATGCAACAAACTAAATACGCACAGAAAGAAATCTCAAAAAAATATAAGAACTAAGAAGATGATAAAGGGAACATGACACCCAAGGGGAATGGAGTGGATTAGTCATCAAATGGTATTTTTATTTATAAAGGAAACCTTAGATAAAAGAAGTAAATACAATTCAATAATTACTAATACTGGGACGGAGGAGGCACCTCTAAGATTAGCAATAAAAATACCACAAAGGAAAATACTGATAAGTCACATAATCTATGTACATACATCATATATAGATTGCATCAAAAAATGGCACATTTAAAAATAAAAAGTTAGGACAAACTGGAAAGGAATATTTTCAACAAATACGATAAGAGGTTAATAGTCTTATTATTTTAAGACTATTACAAATTAAAGGAAAATTAATTACACACTAAGAAAAAAACTTACTGCAATTCAAGACATCAATAGAAATGTGGGTTATATACAAAAGCAAAATGTCCAATAAGCCATAAATATATTTTTTAAATGTTCAGCCACACCGGCAATCAGTAAGGTGGGAATGAAAACAATGAGATATTGTCCAGTGCATATGGAACTGGCAAGGAGAAAGGGAGTTATTTTTGTTCTTGTTTTTAGTATTGAACGTGATGATTCAATATTGAATGTGATTATTCAATACTGCTGGAGGCAGGATAAAATAAATTCTGAGGGATGCAAATAAATTGCACAAACTTTCTGAAAACAATTTGATGCATTGGGAGCCGTAAAATTTATACCTTTTGATTCAATAATTCCATTTCTACAAATGTATCCTAAAAAAGAATTTAGAGCAGCACCCAGATGCAAATACGAGAACAATCAACACAGTGTTAGCTTTGTACCAAGTACATTTCCCTCATTATCTAATACATGTTTTGCATTGATTCACATTTTCTAGTTAGACAAATTTATACTTTTAACATTTTATTTTGAGAAGGTTGAGATTCATATGCGGTTATAAAATACAGTGCAGGGATTCTTGTACCCTTCAACCAGCCTCCCCCAGTAGGAACATCTTGTGTAACTGTAACACAGAATCACAACCAGGAAACGGGCACTGACAACTCCATGTTATTCACATTTACCCTGCTTTACATGTACTTATGTATGTGCATGTGTGTAATTCAATGCGATTTCATCACATGTAGATTAGAGAGACCACCACGACAGCAAAGGTACCATAGGGATCCCTCGTAATTCACAGCTTCCCTCCCCCTCCACCCTGAGCCCTGGTGACCACTAATCTGTTCTCCATCCCTCTCATCATGTCATTTCAGGAATGTCATATAAATGGAATCAGACAGGACATAACCCTTGGGACTGACTTATTTCACTCAGCAAAATCCCCTCCAGATCACCCCAGCTGTGCATGTACAGTTTGTTTCTTTTTGCTGCTGAGGAGGGTTCTGGGGGATGGAGGTACCACCACTTTTCAATGTTCACCCACTGAAGGACACTTGAGTCTTTTCCAGTCTTTGGTTGCCATGAACATTTGTGTACAGGTTTTACAGTATTATCTTCAAGAGCAAATAATAAATAAAAATGAAACACAATTTAGAATTCAAATGTCATCCAACTATAGGGAAATAATTAAATAAATTAGGGCAAACTGAATATTTTGGTGTCATTAAAAGTTATGTCTAATTGGTATATTAAATGAGCTAGACTCCAAGGTACAAACAAAAAATGACTTTCTGTTTTTCCCTTCAGCCACCAGCTTCAGGAATGGAGCATCTGACGACCTCTCTTCCTTGCTCCTGAGCAACATTTGGACACAAACCAGTTTTTTCGGTTCCTTTCAGGAATTTGATCATGAATTTTTAAAGTATTAAAAAGTCTTGTGCACTCTAAATCAAAATCTCCCTTTCATCCAGTTAGAATCTTCTTCCCTCCACCCAGGGGGAAGCGGGATGTGATGTGGCCTTTCCTCCCCAGCTGCTGTCCCTCCCCTCGCTAGTCTGCCATCCCTGCACCCTCCAGGGCTGGGTAAGAGGAAGGAGGAGGTGGGCACAGTGGCCTTCTACCATTGCACCAGGTTTCCTGTGGTCTCTTGACCCCATCCCCTCATGTCAGCTGTGTGGTTCTCTCTCTCTGTCTTTCTCTCTGTGTGTGTATGTGTGTGTTTCTGTGTATGAATGTGAGTATGTGTGTGTGTGTGAGTATATGTATGTGTGTATGTGTGTATATGTCTGTGTGTGTGTATCTGTGTGTATGTATGTGTATCTCTCTCTGTGTATGTATCTCTGTGTGTGTATGTGTTTGTGAGAGTGTAAGTATATATGTGCATGTATGTGTTTCTCTCTGTGTCTCTGTGTATGTGTGTATATCTTTATGTATGTGTGTGTGTGAGTATATATGTTCATGTATGTGTCTCTCTGTGTCTCTGTGTGTCTCTCTCTGAGTGTTTCTGTGTCTGTGTCTCTGTGTGTGTGTCTCTGTGTGCCTTTCTGTGTCTATGTGTGTCTGCGTGTGTCTCTCTCTGTATGTGTCTGTGTGTCTCTCTCTGTGTGTGTCTCTGTGTGTCTCTGTGTCTGTGTCTCTGTGTGTCCCTGTGTATGTGTCTCTGTATGTCTCCCTGTGTCTGTGTGTGTGTCTCTCTGTGTGTCTCTCTGTGTGTGTCTCTGTATGTCTCTGTGTGGATGTGTGTGTGTCTCTGTGCGTGTCTCTGTGTGGATGTCTCTGTACGTGTGTCTCTGTGTGTCTGTGTGTGTGGCCTTTCCTCCCCAGCTTCTGCCCCTCCCCTCGCCAGTCTGCCACCCCTGCACCCTCCAGGATGGGGTGGGAGGAAGGAAGAGGTGGGTGCAGAGGCCTTCTGTCATTTCACCAGGTTTCCTGTGGTCTTTTGATGCCATCCCCTCATGTCGACTGTGTGGTTCTCTCTCTGTCTCTCTTTCTCTATGTGTGTGTATGTGTGTGTCCAAATGTGTGTCTCTCTTTTTCTCTCTCTCTCTCTCTCTCTCTATCTCTCCGCATGTCTCCCCTTAGTCCCTGCCCTTGGGCATGCAGTCTTTAGAGTCCTCTTCCCTGGCTAGAGCCTCTGCCCTGCCGCTTACAGAGGCACCCACTGCCCTCCACCTGCACCACCCCCTACTCCAGCAGGCGACTGTGTGCTGAGAGGCCTCTTCCAGACCCAGGGTCCTTTCAACCTGCAGGAAAGCCCCACTCTGCCAACTCTGAAGGTGCTTTGCTCCCGCCTGTGCCCTCTCTGTGCTCTGAGAGGAAACAGCCTCCAGAGCCGCCTGTGGAGTCGCTGACAGAGCTCTGCAGGACTTTGCCTGAAATCCTTCCCTGCTCTCTTTTCCCCACCCCCACCGAGTTCTCCTGGGAGTGCTTCTTTAACAAACCTTCACCTCAAGAGCTGCTCCTGGAGAACCTGACCCAAGAAGTTCTGAAGGTGAGAACGGAAGCCCACACGTTGGGGATGTCAAGTACCACATCCTTGTCTTGGACGAGAGCTTGGAATAAGGGGGTCAGGTGTGGATCACCTCTTAGATGAGGCTCTCTTCACACATTGTCTCATTTGATCTAGGCAAAAACCCCGTGATTAAGGAATTGTCTTCCCATTTGGGACTCATTGTGAAATTAAGGGTTTTTCCTAAACCCGAGGTCCCAGGTTAGCAGCATCTGTATTGCCTGGAAGGTCGTTGGAAATGCAGATTCTCAGCTTTGCCCCTGAATAGCTGAGGCACTGGGCTTTGAGAACCTCTGCTCCAGATCCTATACCAAGCCTGTGAAAGGGCCAGAACCGAAACCCGGGCCTAACGCCTGGTTATGTCCACTGAGATGGAAAAGCATGATGCAAAATTAACTATACTATATAATCCCAGTTAAAGCACATCTGAGAAAGGAAGGCAGATAAACGTGAAAGGAAGAACCATTATGCTGTCTCCAATACTCCTTCGGTTCTAAGATTCTACAACCTTTTAAATATGTCTAACACATGACTGCCTATGTTGCACAGATCCAAGATTCCTTGAAAAGAAATAGTGGATAATGCTAAGCAAAGTTGAGTACTTTACCAAGCCCTGGAATGAATTAGCTAAAAATGTCAAGTGTAGTGTAGACTAAGGGGTGTCATGTTCCTCCAACATCAGAAAAAGTCATCCAGAAACAGGAGCAATTGCAAAGGGGGAGGGCTTTCTGAAGACAGAGACAGGATGAGTCAAAGGGAGTGACTGGGGCAGACTCAAGGAGGTGCTCATTCTAAGGTGTGAACCCCCTCTTTGCACACCCCAGAGAGTGGTGCCTCCTTAAGAGTGAGCACTTTCTCAATTTTGCAGCCCAGGTACCCTTACCCTAGTCCTGTCCTTGGAGCAATTGTACAAGACTGTCAATGACAAGGAGATTCTAGAGGTATATAGAGGCTTATCATGAGTGTCACAGAGAGAGAGAGTAGCCACGTTGTGGATACCTAGTGGAATATTTCACATCAGGTCTTTCTATAGGACCTCAGCTAATACAAAATGAACAAGATTGGAAACCAACTCAAACATTAGTGAGTAGAAGAAGGGAAATCATTAAAATGCAGAATTCCAGGCTCAGCCCCAGAGATTCTGCCCTCCCCACCACCCCATCTGGAGTGGGGCTCCTGCTTTTGCCCCAGGTGAGTCTGTGGGAGATGGTCCCATGACCACACCCCAAGGAACACTGCTTCTGAGCTGGGGAGGAGACCCTCAGCACCTGCTCCAAATTAGGCACATTCCACTGCAGGTAAGAAGTTTTAGATGGTTTCAGAAAAATCATGAACTCATCTATTGAAAACGTAAAGCTCTAAATGTTTTCAATACCCCAGTATAGGTGGTTTCCTGGGAGCATGAAATCTCCTGGGTGTTCCTTCCCAGAGGCCATTCCAAACCAACCTGCCCCCACTCCCGTGGAGGAAACAGCCGCCCGTTGCTTTGTTGCTTTTCTTGTCTAAA
The DNA here is from genome assembly GCF_000951035.1 of Colobus angolensis palliatus. Lineage (NCBI taxonomy): Eukaryota > Metazoa > Chordata > Mammalia > Primates > Cercopithecidae > Colobus > Colobus angolensis. Next base: position 2,627,434 of record NW_012116333.1, read on the forward strand.
GGGCTCCCGCTTCCCTTAGTGGGAGTTTCATCCACACACCCAGAACTTCACACTCCTGGAAATAAGTCAGCTTTGACCAAATTACAGAACTCAAGTGCTGGGAGACCAATGGGACCTTGAAGATTCCTTTTGTCCATTAGCTTTACCTAGGATTCAGTGGTCTTTTTGTATTAGTGCCAAAAGACAAAATTACAACAAATTCAGTTTGAAAATCTAATTGGCTTTTACTTGGAATTCTAGAATTGGACAACACTTCATTCCATAAATTAGAATGAATGTTCTGCTGGGGATGACAGTACAGACTGGTTAGTTTGTGGAAGGTGGGAAAAAGAAAATGGAACCATCAAAAAAGCAGATCAGTGAATATAGCAGGTCACTACACTTTTTGGTGAACAGCAGGTCGCTTTTCTTATAAAGAGGAACTTCATTATGACACTGACTCAGGCAGACTGGGCTGTTTCTGATTGGTTGCTATGAATCTACTGTTTTTAGGAAAAACTGGTCTGTTTGAGGCTCTACCTGCTTCCTTAAAGTTTTGGTGTGATTTTGTGTCACTTTGTATGAGTGGCTTCATTTGGCTTAGTCTGGTCTGCTGGGGCCTAGTCCAAAGCAATGGATTCCCGTAAACTTTTTTCAACATTAGTATTGAGTGGTAAGGAATTTATTATTGAACAGTACTATTATTTTGCTGTTCTTAATAAGGCATTGAACAAATTGATTTCTGTGTGACAGCAAAAGGGTGGAGATAGGGCTGTCCCGACCCTTTGTCTTTTTCCTTGTCTACAGTAAATCTGGGCCTACCACGCTCTTGGGGTGGCCCAGTCCTGCTGGCCCTCCCAGATGTCACATCAGCATCCAGACAACAGCCATGCTGGGCACTAGTTCTCACAATGGACCTACAAAGTAAATGTCATCATCTATAAGTGGCAGACCAGGAACCTGAGGCTCACCATATGAAAGGTTGATGTCAGTATCACTGCAGGGGTTAAACCCAGGACTCTCGAGATCCCAGCCTGCACCATTCCCTTCACTGCTCATCATGAGAAGCCTCTGTCAACAGCCCCCAAGGCTTTCTCGTGACAACAGGACACTGGCAATCCATAGGTATATCCAGAACCCTGGCTGGGTACCTCTGTAACTCCATGCTTTAAAACCACAAGGGTACTATGGGTCAGAAACAGATCTGCCTAGAGATGCTTTGTCCACCCAGCAGAATGTCCCCAGCTCTGTGCTGGTTGAGCACTGGATCAAGAGTGCCCTGAGAACAGGGACAACCCTCCTTCAATAGCCTTGGCCCTAACCACTGTAAGCACTCCATAAGCAATCATTAAACACACAAGAACCTAATCATGTGCCAGGCGTTCTGCTAAAGGCTTGCTGTGTTATTTCCTGGAATCGTGTGGTAGAGATAGTGGTTGTCTACACCAATCATTATTTTTCTTCCCTCCTTATTTATAGAGCCCCAGTTTTTAGCAAGGCTAAATGGCACAGGTCAAAATCTTTATTCTCCTCTCCCACTGCAGTTAAAGTTAGTCATGTGACCAATTCTGTCTGACAGAACGGAAATTAATTGTTCTGTGAGAATATTGGAAATCCCTTCAACTGAGAAGAGCAGCCTTCAGTCCACACCATCTGTCTCGTTCCTGCTGCCAGCCTGGAATGTTGACATGATGGCTGGAGCTTTGTCAGCCATCTTGGACCATGAGGTGACCTTGAGGATGAGAGCTGCATGAGGGGGCCAGGAAGAAAGAGAAGGGCCTGCTCCGCAATGATATCATAAGGGTGCCTTTCTGCTGGGCCGCAAGGCTCCAGACATTTTTAAACCACAGAGATTTGGGATTTCCCTATTCGACTGCAATTAAGCCTAACCCAAAATGTTCAATAAATGATCTCAGTAATCTTGAAAGGTAGACCAGGAAGGTTCAGAGTTGATTGTGGAATTTTCTTACTCCTCTGCAACTATGGCATTTGGGAGATTAGAGTAAAGTCAGATCGAATATTCAGGCACTGCAGAGCACCCTGAAATGCTCTGGAGATGTGTTCTTCTCCCAAGCAAGGGGAAATGATGGCTGGTTGGTAAGTGGTGTCCACAAACCTGGTGTTCACACCCTCTGCCTGCTGCCTGTGGGTGAACAGAAAGTCAAAAGACTTTCTAGGCTTAATCTTGAAGTAAAAAAGAAAAGACATTGAAATACCACCTTACATTGACTGCCTTCAGCTACAGAAGAATTAACCACCATTAATCATTATGGTGATAATTGTACAATATATAAAATACACCATGTAAAGTATGCAATTAAATAATTGACATTTTTCATACGCTCTTATGGGATCATTTCAAGATAATGAGCAGGGAATGTTGTCAAATTAAACCTACATCATTTCTATGCCCATTGCCAAGGCATTTACCTCCCTAGGCCTGGTGTCCTCATCTATAAAATGAAGAATGTGAGCAAGATGCTCTCAGGAACCTTTGGATGTATGGATCAGGCAGGTAAACTGTTGCAGTTCTGGGCACTGGCAGAAATGGGGCCATTTACTTTGCCACCTGAGATTTGACTTGGAAATCTGAGAAAAATCTTACCATAATGAGAAAGTGGTTTTTTCTTCATCTTGGAAATGCACAGCACTTTTTGCTTCGAACATTCAAACAAGCTCGCTACAGCAAAGGGAATTGAGTGGCATGCCCCAGTCTTGCCCGGGTTATGGCACATGTATGTCATCGGGATAAGCCGCTGAGGCTGCCTGTGGTTGGAGGGGTCCGGCCGCCATCCCCACACCTGCCTGGCTGTCCCCAGGTCTGAGGAGAACCATACATGGCACATCTATAACCCACTCATGGCACACTGGAAAGTGCTGGATTCAAGTACCAGGAAATCAAGAAAAGTAAACCTTTTTTGCCTTATTTGTCTGGTTATCAGATGTACTTTTTTTGGTTTGGTTTTGTCTAAAATACAAGCACAAGGGATGGGACCTTGCAACAAACTATGCAAAGATGTCTCAGAGCAACTTCCCCAAACCCTAGGCCTGTCTGTACACGGGCTCTTGTTCTCTTTGCCCAGTCCCCGGCTGTGGGAAACCCTTTGGCTGGCCAAAGCTGCCAAGCCCTAGTGTGGACAGCAGTCCCATCCTTCCCTCAGGTGTCCTGAAACTCAAGCCCGAGTTTGTTCTGCCGCAAGGACAAGTCCCAGTCCCTCCTCTTGTGACCAGTGTCAATCTTCCACCAAACGATGGTCTGGGGATTCAGGGAAAAAATAAAAGAGAGAAAAGTGCTGAAAATCCCTTCACCTAGGAAGAGCAGCCTTCAGTCCCTACCATCTGCCTCCTTCCTGCTGCCAGCCTGGAATGCTGACATGATGGCTGGAGCTTTGTCAATCATCTTGGACCATGAAGTAACCTTGAGAATGAGAGCAACATGAGGGTGCCGAGAAGAAAGAGGGGAGCCTGCTCCACAATGACATCATGAGGTTGCCTTTCTAGTGCTAGACTACCTGTCTCCAACCATCTTCTTTAGACGTGAAAACATTAATTTGATTTTGTTTTGCATCAGGGTCAGATGACTGTCATCCAGATGTCCCTCTTCATTGTTTGTGAGGTCAGATGAAGGACGGTGGCAAGGGCTGGGATTCTGGAGTTAGGAGCCTTCCTTCTAATTCTAGTTCCTTCACATTCGTAACTGTTGCTTTTCTCTGTGTGAAATGGGAATGTGCTACTGACATTAATGAATATCTATTAAAAACCTATTACATGCCAGGTGCTACGCTGGGGTGGAGGGAGATTATGATAAGCAAGCCTGCCCCGGTGTGATGTGCAATGTGCTGCCCAGAACCCCTGAAGGGAGGACTTGCTGCTCAGAGGCTGGTGGGGGGTGTTGGTGGGCAGCCTCCAGCGGTTGGCCCCTTTAGGGTCCCATCGCCACAAAGCCACCTGCCCAAAGGCCCACCCTTCTCAAGGCAACCCCCATCCAATTACAGATCAAAGAAGCAGGATGACAAACTGGCCATATTAACCCAACTCAAGATGCCTTTGAAGGGTTGTGCTAGCCCCAGATCTCCCCATGGTGTGGTCTGAGTCCCCATTGGGCCTCCAGGAATCACACCTTGATTTTTCTGTCTGTCTACACATGATTCAAGCCCCTCTCTGCCATGGAGGTTGGTCCCAAGGGCCCTCCTTAATAAACCTTTTGCCCATCAAACTCTATCTCAGAGTCTGCTTCCCAGGAAACCCAGCCTGAGATCAAGCAGGCTTCTCTCTCTCTGGCCACCAAGTTGAGGAGATAAATGATAAAGCAATTTGGTGAGGACTGTGCAGAGGAGCGAATGAGATGATATGTGTGAAAGCACTTCAGCAACACACAACTAGTGTTGAAGCTGTGGGTTACCTTTATTTCTAGTGTTTTGGAGTGAGTCAAATTGCTTGGGAAAAAGAAAAAAAAAAAAAAAAAACCCTGCCAATTTTCCTTCTTCCCCATCTTCAAAGCCCACAAGGCGTGTCTGTCCCAGGCAGCGGTGGCAATGCCTAGGGCCTCTCAGGAAGAGGAGCAAAGAGGACTTCAGGTACCCCAAGGAAATCTTGTGGCTTGTGTCTGCCAAACATCTGTCGTTAGCGCAAGACCAATTCCAGAGGTTGCAAAAGAGAGAGAGCCGTGTGACCCCCAAGCCCAGCTGACAACTTTCCAAGTTCCACTATGCTATAGCCAACACTGCAGAAGCAGAATCCTTGGCTCCAAACCACTAATGAACTCCTTCTAGCTCCAGGTTTAATTAGTTTTCATTGCAATATTAATGATCCTAACAAACCATTTCAACTTTCCTGTTTCACAGTTGGATTTCTTTATTTGGCATTTGGTCTCTTTATAAGAAAATCCCACATGCATCCTCCTCCATGCTTGCCCCATCAAGAGGGAATAAGTTCACATTCTTGTTTTGCTTATCACTTTGGCCAGCCCGGGGACGGTAGCTTTAATAATTTTGAAACTGGGAGCATTAAACACATCACAAACTGCCATACAAATAACACATAATATAACTCCAGGATTTTAATTACAGTGACTAATATATGTACCAATCCTAAAATCTCTGTAGTACCATTAGGCCACATGCATGGACATTATTGGGAGGTTTAAAATTTGCACAAGGTGTGTCATTAGTTGATCCAAGACCTTGCAGATCTAATTCTCGCCTGGGACTCAGAATTCATTTGTTGGGCACTTTGAACTACCCAGCCACAGGCGGAGCTATTTTCATTAGTGACAAGGAAAAATGATTAAACACTGCCACCAGCTCAGGTCAGTTTTTGTTGAGGGCGGGTTTGGCCGCATGGCCGAGCAAGTAGGCATTTGCTGGGGGATTCCACTGGTTCTTTGTTTTCCTTGCCTCTTCAATAGAAGAGAGAAGAAACGGTAAATAGCAACTATGCCCTGCCTGCTTCCAGAAATTCTCCAACCTGGCCTCAAGGGCATGTGATCTGGGTTTATGTGAGAAGTCACTAGATTTTAGGTGCAGTGTCTTTCCAGGAAGAGACTGGAATGTGGGCAGGCTGTTGGATGGTGACTGCTGGAAACTGAGTTGTGTCCCCCATGGGCCTCTCCAAAGAAAGACCAGAAGCCTGGACTCAAGGTCCAAGGATATGCAATGAACTCACACTCAACACGACTGGCAGCACACAGCAGCCAAGCCACACAGGGAAGCCGGGCTGAGCTTGCATTGAGCAGCCAACTCAGAGGTGCAGTCCATGTGACCAGACCCCAGCAAGCAACCTGGAAAGGGACTCAGGACCAAGGAAGGCAAACTGGTCACACAGAGGGGGTGAGGAAAGGGGCTCGTCTTGGACATTCACACTGAAGATGGAGAGCAAACCACTCTAGAGTCCATATGCTAGTGAGGAAGGAATTCCTTGCATTCTTCCAGTGCTTAGAAAGGGAAGGCTTTTACTGCCCACAGCTTGGGGGAGCAGCTTCAGTCAGGAGTAAGAGGCCCCACTACAAAGTTGTCCAGGCCAGGACCACTCCTGGGACAACATCCCCAAACAAGTGTCCCTGCCCCAGGCCTGGCTTTACCAACCCCTGTGTCCCTGGACACACACACCACAGCCAGAAGATTCCTCCTTGAACTTGTCCTGTTCCTGCTTACAATCTCTCAAAACCCATAAAGTGCTACCTGCCACACACACCAAGAGGTCGGTGTCCCCAGTGGTCCTCATAGGACCTGTTTATGTCACTGCCCAGGACTTCAGAGGGCCCCAGAGCTCCTGGTAAGATCTCAATAACCAGTCAGAAAATGGAAGAGGATGAGAGGACCGATGTGCAACCACAACTGTGAATTATTTATTAATACATTTAACAGAAAATGTGCACAATCTATATACTTTCTAATTACTAAATATTAGTGAAAAAAAAAAAAGAAAACCGGAGAAATGAAGGGACATACCTTATTACTGGATGGAAAGTCTCAATCTCTTTAAAACTCAATCTCGCCAAATTGATCTACATATTTATTTCAGTTCCAAGTGAAATCCCAGAACATTTTATGTTTGTGGAAAGACAAGTGATTCTTAATTTGCATGGAAATGTGAAGACCTAGAGTAGGCAAGTCACCTTGAAAAAAAAGAACAAAGTTTAAGGACTTGCAGGACCAGATCTCAAGACTTACTAGAAAGCTATGGTAATTAGTAGTTGAGGTTTTGGCATAAGAATAAACAAGGGTACCTGAAAGTTTTCAGAAAGGGAAAATAAAAATGGGCCTCAGCCTGGGCAACATGGTGAAACCCTGTCTCTACAAAAACAAAAACAAAAACAAATTAGCCAGGCATTGTGGCATGTGCCTGTAGTCCCAGCTACTTGTCTGGGGGCTGTGATGGGAGGATCGCTTGAGCCCAGGAGGTAGAGGCTGCAGTGAGCCAAGATGATGCCACTACACTCCAGCTTGGGCCACAAAGTAATACCCTGTCTCAAAAAAAATAAAAAATAATAAAAATAAATAAATTTTTTTTAAAAACTGGGTTTCCTAACAAGGAGGTAAAACCATTCACACTTCTGGCTCTGCATCAACCACACTAACTGCTAAAAGATTATGAAGCAATGCCTTTAAAATCCTGGGAGAAAAATTTATTTTCAACCTGAAATTTCACACCCATACAAACAGTGAAAATGTCAGAAAGGAATAAAGGCCATGTTTACAAATGCCAAGATTTGGAAAGTGACTTGCCTCACACCCTTTCTTATGGTTACTTGAGAATGGACTCCAGCAAAACAAGGGAGGCAACCAAGGCTAAGGAAGACACAATGCACAGGGAGCGCTTGAGCAAGCCCAAGAAAAAAAGGAAGGCAGTGCCCAGTGCCAGCTGCAGACAGTACTGAGAGCCAAAGCCCAGGTCAGAAAGGAGGATAGGGGTTCCAGGATGTAAAAAAAGGAACACGACCATGGCGAGTTTTTTGGGTTTTCTTTTTGTTACCATGTATTTCAGACTAGGCACCAATGAGCCTGGAGCCCAGAAGTGCCAACAGGCAAAAAGAAAAACAAAAGAGAAACAAATGAACAAAAAACCCATCTCTGGCCAAAATACAAGGTGTCAGCAAACCTTCCCACAGCTGTAGCACCAGCAGAGCTGGAAAGAGGAGCAGTCCACCCCCTGTTTCACACTCAGGAGCAGCAATGAATTCGATGGGCCCATGTGTGGCAAGCAGGGCCAGGGCCAGGCGGACCCATCCATATCCTGCCTCATACAGGCCAGCAGCATTGGGCCTGATCTGCCTGCAGATGCAGAGCCAGCAGAGCCCAATGGGAACACCCATCGTCTGCTTCACAACAGCCAACAGCAGTGGTCCAATCTGTCTGGAGCAGTGTCGCCAGTGGGGCTGGGGGCCAACCCATTTCCCATATCACACCTATGTATTCAGTATCTGTGGCAGCAGATTACCATAAAATTAGTGGCTTGAAATGACACAAATTTATTATCTTACTGTTCTGGAGGTCAGAAACTGGTTGTGAGTCTCACTGAGCTAAAATAAGGGTTTTGGCAGAGCTGTGCTCCTGTTTGGAGGCTCTGGGAAGAACCTGTTTCTTGCCTTATCCAGCTTCCAGAGGACACTTGCATTCCTTGGATCCTGGCCCCTTTCATGTTCAAAACCAGCAATGGCCAGTCAGATCTTTCCTATACTGCCATCTCTTCCAATTCTGCTCCTCTATTAAAGGCTCTGTGATTACATTTGGGCCCACTAGGGTAACTTCCCTATTTTAATGTCAGCAATCTCAATTCCATCTGCAACTTTAATTCCCTTTTGCCACACAACATCACATATTCACGGATTCTAAAAATTAGGATGTAGACATCTTTGAGGAGCCATTATTCTTCCTACCACACCACCTACAGTGGCAGGCCTATCTCCCCACATCAGCTATGTCAGCAGAGCAGGGAGGACTGCCAGAACCTGCATGCTAAACCTAAACAGAAAAACATCCTGCTAAAATTGAAGATTCAAATAAAATCAAGAGTGTCCTAACATAATATCCAGAATATAACTGAAAACTACTTATTATACCAGAACCAGGAAAATCATAACTTAAGAAGACAATAAACCAATATCAATAGAGAGATGAATCAGATATTGGAACTATCTGACAAACATTATAAGGCAGTCATCATAAAATTGATTCACCTAATAATTATGAATTATCTTCAAACAAATGAAAAAATATAAAAGTTCAGCAAGGAAATTCAAGTTACATAAAAACCATAAAACTGAAAAATACAAAAAATTTAAAACTTACTGGAAAGGCTCAATAATAGGGTAGAAATGAGAGAAGATAAGATAAATGAACCTGAGGATAGATAAATAAAATGTACTCAACATAAAGGACAGAAAGTAATTAGACTAAAGCAAAAAGCTAACAGAGCCTCAGGCCACACTGGACATTAACAAAAGATCTAAAATTCACATCATTAGAGTCCCCCCAAAACTGGAGAAAGAATAGGTGGCTTAAAAGTATTTGAAGAAAGAACGGTTGAAATCTTCCCAAGTATGGTGAGAAACATAAACTTACAGATTCAAGAAGCTAAGCAAACTTCAAATAGGACAAATCAAAAGAAAACCACATCAAGATGCATGACAATGAAACTTCTGAAAATTAAAGACAAAGAACAAAACCTTAAAAGTATCCAGAGAGAATGAAAATGAAACTTTACTTAATTATGGTAGATTTCTTATCTGAAACTCTAGAGTCTAGGAGGAAATGGAACATTTTTCACGTGCTAACTGAAAAAGACTGTCAACCTCAAATTCTATATCCAGTGAAACTATCATTCAGGAGAATTTGTAGCACTGAATGCTTACCATAGAAAAAAAGAAAAAGTTTCAAATCAATAATCTAAGTTCCTACCTGAAGAAACTAATAAAGAAAAACAAAATAAGCCTTAAAAAGTGAAAAGAATGAAATAATAAAAACAAGAGCAGAAATCAATAAAATTGGACAGGAAAACAAGAGAGAAAATCAATAAAAACAAAAACTTGCCTCCTAAAAAAATTACTAAAATTGATAAACCTCTACCAGGACTGATAAAGATAAGAAGAGAGAAAACAAAAATTACCAATATCAGGTAGAAAAGAAGAGATTTCACTACAGATCCTGCAGCCACTGAAAAGAAATTTTTTTAAATGCTAAAAACAACTTAACACTCATGGATTCAACAACTTAGAAGAAATTTGACCAAGTTTTCAAAAACCACAACTATAAAACTCAACCAAAATTCAACCAATTTATAACCAATAAATAACCTGAATAGTCCTATAACTATTAAAGAAAATGAATTTGTAATTTTAAAGTTCCCAAGAAATAAATCTCCAAGCCCAATGTCTTCACTGGATAATTTTACCAAACAGAATTATATCAATTTTATACAGTTTTGACAAGACTGTGGAAGAGGGAATAATCCTTAATTCGTTTTATGAAACCAATATTGCCTTGATACCAAAACCAGACAAAGATATCACAAGAAAACTATAGACCAAAACCTTATGAAATTGGATGCAAAAACCTTCAACAAAATAACAGCAATTCTAATTCAATGATGTATAAGAATAATTATATACTACAACCAAATGGAGTTTATTTTAGCTGTATAAGACTTCTTCAGAATTTGAAAATGAATCAGTGTAATCCACCATAACAACAGGCTAAAGAAGAAAAATCACATGATCCTATTAATTGACACAGGAAAAATATTTGACAAAAGACAACACACTTTTATGAAAAGAACAATTAAAAAAAAACTCCCAGCAATTTAGGAATAGAAGAGAATCACCTCAAGATGATAAAGAGTACTTACAAAAAATAATATGTACAGCTAACACTATACTGAATAGTGAAAAAAAGTGAATCCTCTCCCACCAAATCAAGAACAAGGTAAAGGTGTTGGCTCTCATCACTCCTATTCAACAAAGTATCAGAAGTTCTAGCCACTGCAATAAGATAAGAAAAATAAATAAAAGGCATACAGATTGGAAACGAAGAAATAAAACTGCCCCTATTTGCAGATGCATAATTGACTACATAGAAAATCCCAAGGAAACTACAAAAAAATCTAAAACTAGCAAGTTCATGAAGGTGGCAAACTACAAGACCAACACACAAAAATAAATTGCATTGCTACATACACAAATAAATATTCTGAAACTAAGATTAAAAACATGATGTCATTAACAATTGCTCCAAAGAAAATTAAACACTTGGGTATAAAATTGACTGTGTGTATAAGATCTGTATGCTGATCATCATTAAATGTTGAGGAAAGAAATCAAAAAAGACCTAAATAAGGGAGCTACATCATGTTTATGGATTGGAAGACTCGCCATAGTAAAGGTGCCAGTTCTTCCCAAGTTAATCTATAGGGTTAATGAAATTACTATCAAAATTCCAGCAAGTTTTTTGTAGACATAGACAAAGTATTCTAAAATTTATGTATATGAACCTCAAATAAAATAACTCAGACAATCAAAAAAAAACAGAATGAAGGAGGGTTAATCACTCTACTCAATATTAAGTCTTACTCTAGAGTTACAAAATTCAGCCATTGTGGTATTGGTGTGGGATAAATACATAAAACAATGGAATGGAATAGAGAACACAGAAGTGGACCCACACAAAATGTTTGTGTCCATTTTCTAGAAGTGCCATAATAAAACACCATGACGAGATGGCTTAAACAACAGAAATTTGTTTTCTCATAATTCTGGAGTCTGGATATTCAAGATCAAGGTGTCCACAGAGTTGATTTCTTTTGGTGAACTCTTCTTGGCCTATAGGTGGCTGTCTTCTCCTCATGTCTGTGTCCTCAACTCTTCTTATGAGGACACCAGTCTTACCGGACTAGGACCCACTCTAATGACCTCATTTAACCTTAATAGCCACTTTAAAGACCCTACCACTAAATACAGTCACATTCTGAGATACTAGAGGTTGGGACTTCGATACATGAATTTCAGAGGGGACAGAATTTAGCCCATAACAAGTCCAGCTGATTTTTGACAAAGGTACAAAAGCCACTCAATGGAAGAAACAGAGTCTTTACGACTGGAGCAATGAGACATCCAAATAAACGTCTACCTAAGTCTCACGTCTTGTACAAAGATTAACACAAAACAGTGGACTGCAGACTTCAATGTTAAACAAAAAACCCTAAACCTCTTAGAGAAAGACAGGAGTGAATCACTGGGATCTAGAGCTGGACAAAGAATTCTTAGATTTGACCCCAAAAGCACCAGCTATAAAAAGAAAAATGATACAATGATACAATGAGCCATGTCAAAATTTAAAACTTACTCTACAAAAGACCTTGGGAGGATGAAAAGACCTGGAGAAGATATTTGCAAATCACGTATCTCACAAAGGACTTATAGCTAAGTGCAAAGAGCTTTAAAACTCGAGGGGAACAAAGCAAATAATCAAATTTTAAAATGGACAAAAGACATGATCAGATATTTTACCAATGAGGACGCACAGATAAAAAAGAAAACACACAAAATGATGTTCAGTATCAGTAATCACTAGGAAAGTGCAAATTAAAACTACGAAGAGCCGTCACTACATACCTATCAGATTGGCCTTTTACAATCTTTAAAAAGTGATGCAGAGAAATGGATCACTCACATATTGCTGACAGAAATATAAAATAGTACAGCCACTCTGGAAAACAGTTTGGCAGTTTCTTAACCAAGTAAATATGCAATTGTCATATGATCTGTCATTGCACTCTTGGCCATTTAGCTCAAAGGAACGGAAATTTATCTTCACACAAAATCCTGTGCCTGTGACAGCCCAAGTCCAAGGCTTGGGAAGTGGTTGGGTAATGTGGAAACTGACCAGTTCCAAAGGAAAGTGACAATGGATGACCGATGGAGGACTCTGTTTAGAAGGAATGTGTGGGCATGACATTCATGGCATTTGTTTTCAGGAACACTCCTCATTTCATGCTGTTCGACACTTTCTGTGCCCCACTGCCTATCTGTATGTGCAGACCTCTTGGTTTAGTCACTACTGCCTCAGCCTGTGACAAACTAGCAGGTTTCAACCTACTTCAGGAACAGCACCTTCCTCTCCTGGACCCCACACCTCAGGCCTCTCTCGCTTTCTGCCTCAGACCCTTTCTGATGCCAGGACATGCGGGGACTCCTGTGGGGATCCACTGAGCATTCACACAGGTGCAGTCCCAAAGTGCAGGGATGTTAATACCCAGGACCACCCTTGGCCTAAGGGAGGAGAGGAACCAAAAGATGAAAGACTCTCTACCTGAGCCCCAAGAAGACAGGTCTGAAAGGCATTTCAAAAGGCTCTTCAGAAGATTCTAGCCAGTGGAGTACCAGTCCTCTCCCTTAGCTATGAGCAACCCTGTTATGAATCCTGGAAATGCCTCTGACTTTTTATCTGCCCAGTCCCCAAGTCCTAGACTTGGCATCCCTGGAACGCTTCCAAAATGCACTGCCTGTTTTTGTCTGCTGGGATGACCCAAAATAAGATGCCTAACAAAGATTTAACAATGGCTGCTGAGTACCACAGCCAAAGAAGCCTACCCTGTCCCTCACTGCCTCTGAATAGTGTCGGTCCCCTTAAAGCCACTGGTGCCAAGGTTAAGAAGTAACAATGGAGCAGGTCAGATAGGGAGAGAGAGACTGGGTACTGAGTCCAGCCCAGGTGGAGCTAGTTGAGGCCAGAAACCAGGTCGGTGACAAGAGACATCAAGCCTAGATGGGGGAGGGTGGACACCACCTCCAAGGGGCAAGTTCAAGGTCAGAGCCAGCAGATGGGTGACAGGCAAGGCAACAGAATCAGGGGATTCACAGAGAACATCGCACAAGAAACAATCTAGGTGTAGTCAGTACCCTCTCAAAGGTCTTCTGACCCACCTGGCTCCACCCAAGAGCCTCCACTCGTTTTAAAGGACGAGTATCAGACAGAATCCAGCATCTGGCATCCAGGGGCTCCCATGGCACAGGTAAAAAGACGCAGCCTTGAGAGTGCAGGTGGCATTTTTGTCTTGCTGAAAGACCTGGCTTTGAAAGAATGAATATCCTCTGGGAGGTGACCAGCTGGCCTATAGGTGAGGTTGTGAACTGGCCTGAAGATTCTGAGTTACCAGATGGTCACTCCAGAACCAATGGGGCTCCTCACAAAGGCAGGGAGTTTGGTAGGGTGTTGTCCTCCAGATCCAAAAGGCTGAAAACTGATATTGGATGAGGGAGAAACTTGTCCAGAAACCCCAGATATCTTGAAGAACAACCTGCCATATCAAGTGAAGAAAGAGACTTGACAATGTGCTAGCAAATTTTTAAAAACAATGACCCAAGGAAAGAATGGGGTCAGGAACCCACATCACACAGCCTTGTACGCCTGCTTGCAACAGTGAGAGTGTGAGTAAGGTCCAAGATCACAGTGCTATCCATCTGTCCATTCATCCATCCTACTGTTCACCCATCCATCCGCCCATCCATTTGTCCATCCATTCATTCATTCACCTGACTGTTCATGCACTCATTCATCCATCTATCCACCTATCCACTTATCCATCCATTCATCCATATGTCCATCCACCTATCCATCCATCAACCCACCCACCTGTCCATACACCCATTTATCCATCTATCTATTCATTCATCCATCCACCCATCCATCTGTCCATCCACCCATTTATCCATCTATCTATTCATTCATCCATCCACTACACCCATTTATCCATCTATCTATTCATTCATCCATCCACCCATCCATCTGTCCATCCACCCATTTATCCATCTATCTATTCATTCATCCATCCACCCATCCATCTGTCCATCCACCCATTTATCCATCTATCTATTCATTCATTCATCCATCCATCCATCCACCTGTCCATCCACCCATTTATCCATCCATATATCCATCCATTCACCCACCCACCCATCTGTGCATTCTGTCAATCTACCTGTCCATCCTTTCATTCATCTATCCATTCATTCATCCATCTGTCCATCTGTCCATGCATTCATTCATTCATCTGTCCCTCCATCCCCTTATGCACTCATTCATCCATCTGTTCATTCAACCACTCATCTATCCATCTACTTATTCTTTATTTCATTCATCTATTCATCCATCCATCCATTCATCCATTCATGTATCCATCCACCTTTCCATCCATTCCTTCATTCAGGAGACCTTTGCTACATTCTGGGAGCCCACATGATGCCAGGCCCTGGAAGATATCAATGACTATGACACAGTCCTTGCCCTTGAGCAGCTCATGGCCTCTCCAGGGAGATGGATGCCACATCCAGTGCCCTTGGCTAAAGAGGTGACCCTCCTTTTCCTCTCATTGCACCCCACGCTTCCCTCATCAAAGAGTGTCACAATTGTTTGCATGACTTCCCCCTGGGCTGTGAGCTGCGTGATGGAAAAAGCTCACACTCACACAGACGAGCACCATCCTCAGTGCTCTGCATAGCACCATCCTCAGTGCTCTGCATAGATAATTCTTAGCAACCCAAAGAAGCAAGAACTTCACAGCTGAGGAAAATGAAGCCCAGAGGGGTGGAGTGATTGGCCCAAAGTCACAGAGGTAGTTCAATCCAGACACTCTGGCTCCAGAGCCTGTGCCCTGGCGCATGACCTTCAATGTCTGGTAGGAAAGCTGGCTGGGATGCTGTGTTCACTGCAAAATCCCAGAACCTTGTGCAGTACCTGGCCCCTCGAAAGGCTCAGCAGAGCAGTAAGCACAAGGTGCACAGCAGCACAGGGAAGGGGTGTGACTGCCTGCTGGGTACCAGAAGGGAGAAGCAGGAAGGGAGAGAGGAGGGGAGAGAGAGAGGGGAGGTGGGAGGGAAGGTAGCAGCCTTGAGCAGGGCTCCTGGGACTGGGATGTATGACCTGAAAGAGGATCAGTGACAGTGATATGAGATGCCATGTGGGCAGGGTTGATTCTGAGGGGCTCCTATCCAGCAGGGGTGAGAAATCATTCACACACTTGGGCAGGAAATGTGACAAAATCAGAGCATCAATGGCAGGGCTGTGTGACATAAGCCAGCAGCAGGGAGCCCGGGGCAGGCAGAGTGGTCAGGATGCGGTTGCAGGGACCTGGGTGAGGCTGCGGGAGCAGGCCAGAGTTGGGTGGCACTTGGGGAGAGGGGAGGGGAAGGGAGGCAGTGGAAATGTCCAAGCTTGTGTGAATGAGTGTGTGATGGTGCCCCCAACTCCCAAAATCAAAACTACTATTTCCTGAGTGCCTACCATGTGCCAGGCCCTGGGGCAGGCCATGACATAGCATCCAGTTTTGCAATGGCAACAGTGCTACAAGTGGGTTTTTTCCTTCTCATTTTACGGAGGAGAAAATTGCCTGAGCTTCTGGAAGGTCCCAGGGGCAACTCATGATGTGGAGGATGGGGCAGGGGGTCTGTGTGACTCCTGGGCACCATGCCCTAGGAGGCTACACTCAGATCATCTTCACTCAGCAAAGAGCATGACACAGGGACAGTTGACCAGGCTTTGTGAGTGGCGTGGTGGCCAAGAGCCAAGCTACAAATCATGCCACGTTGCCACGAATCTATGCATGGTCTGCTTGCTCCAGCTGTCTCAGCTCAACCGGATCTATTGACGATTCACTAATCCAGCCGATAGCTGGGCAGCTGACCCACAGACTCACGCTGCCTGGCCCAAGGCGCCACCAAGCCTGCTCCCAAGCCCTCAGATTAGTGGGTGTTAGTTCATCATTAAAGAGTCGCCTTCAGCATGATTTACCTTGCCCAGGGTGCCCTGGACAGCACAGCAGCAGGCACCCCGAATGTCTGCTTTCCTCTGTGGCATATCTCTTCCCTTGAGCATCCTGGTTTAACCCATCTGTCCATGGCCGTCTCAGTAAACTTTATTCCTGACAAGCTTCAGTGGCCTGAACAGTGGCCCCCAAAAAGATATGTTCAGGTCCAGATCCCCAAAAATATGTGGAGGTGACTTTACTGGGAAAAGTGTCCTAGTAGGCGTGATTAAGGATCTTGAGATGAGGAGGTCATCCCAGTGAGTTCTACATGCAATGACAGGTGTCCTTGCCTAAGAGAAAGAGGGTATTTGAGACAGATAGAAGAGGCGGAGGCAATGCGACCACAGAGGCAAAGATTGGAGTGATACAGCCACAAACTAAGGAACAAATGCAGCCACCAGAAGCTGGAAGAGGCCAGGAAGGATGTGCATCTAGTGCCTTCAGAGGGTGCCTGCTTCCACCTCGCTCGGACTTCTGGTCTCCAGAACCATGAGAGAATGAAGTTCTGTTGTTTTCAGCTGTGCAGCATGTGGGTAACTGGTGACAGCAGCCGCAGGGAAGTAACTCACACAAGCTGACTTGGGTTTCTGACTGGAGTGTGAGTTGCTATTTGCAGGAGAATTTGTGATCTCATCCCTCAGGCCCATGAGCTGGTTGGGTCCTGTTCTGCCCTTGGCTGGAAAGGGAATCCCGAGGTTGCATCTGCTGCTTGGGTGTGGAGCTCTGGGCCAGAGCAAGATGAGAAATGGGCCTATTTATAAACGAACAGAGCCAGAGGGCAGGCATGGGGTCGGCCGAGGGCTTCACCAAGGTCAGAGGCCCAGTCCCAGGGGGACAGGAGCATTGCAGAGAAGAGCAATGCCCTGAGAGGAAGGCGGGGGTGGTGCCAGGGCACTCGGGGCCTCTCCGAGTAGCGGGGCTGTGGTCTCTTTCTGAAAGGCCTAACATAGGAATGTCCAGCTGGCTTCCAAGTCATATCTGGTGTCTCGGGCGAAGGGCAGGCCCCAGTGGGTGGGAGCAGATTCTTTCCTGCTGCCTCATTGTAGCTCTGAGAAAGGAAGTGTGAGTGCCCAGGGCGGGCACCCTGCACAAAACCCGCAGCCCGTCTGTGGGCAGTTGAGCCTGCCGTCTCGGGGGGATGCTGTCACAGTGAGTGGGCCTCTGTGCATCTCTGAGTTTCCTGCTCTCTTGGCAAGGCCAGGTTGGAGGGACTTAGTGGGCGGTGTCTCAGCCTCGGGCCATCACACAGAGGGCAGGCAGGAAGCATAGTGCCAGGGTTGCAGGGGGACAGGGACCCTACTGATGAGTGACTGAGTTGGACCAGGGTCCACCCTCAGCCTGTCTGGTACTGGGCACAGCTGGGCGAGAGGAAATCCGGGCACACTGGCTGGTTTACTCAGCCCCTCCCACAGCTCTGTGCCAGGAGGCGCCTGTGCACCAGGGGCCTGGGAGCTGCAGAAGGCTTTCTCCAGGGCAGGAGTGGCCTCTGGCCCAGCTACCAGTGAGGAGCCCTGGATTCCTTCACATCAGTGACCATATCACGTGTATGCCTGAGTCTTACAGGCCTTCAAGCACCTCTACCTGAAGGAGTCCATCTCTGACCGAGGAGCTTTAGCAGGAAGAAGAACGGTTGCAGCCTTTTACCTGCTCAGGCCTAGAAGGGACAACTTTAGTAAGCCTCGAATCCCAGCTCCATGCCCTCCTTAGCTGTGTGACATTGGACAAGTCACTCAACCTCACTCAGTCTTGTTTCTCATCTGTGAAATGCAGATAACAGGCCTACTTCGTTGAGCTGCTAGGGAGGTTAAATAAGACAATAAATGTGACCAAAGTTCTAATCTAATGCAGATGTAATTATACTAAGAATCTTGAAATGAGATTATAATTATCCAGGAGGGCCCTAAATTTAGTGGCAATGTGCCCTTATAAGAAGAGGCACACAAAAAGGAGAGAAATGCCTGGACAGGAGAAGCCAGGTGAAGATGGGGACCGAGATTGGGGCAATGCGGCCACAGCCAAGGAAGCCACCAGAAGCTGCAAGAGTCAGGAAAGGATCCTTTCCTGGGACCTTCAGAGGAAGCACGGTCATGCCAAAACCTTGAGTTCAGACTTCTGGCCTCCAGAACCACGAGGAATAAACTTCTGTTGTTCTGAGCCACCTAATTTGTGGTAATTTGTTATGGAAGCCACAGGAAACTAATACAACAACCTGCAAAATGGGCTAGTAATACGTACCTCTTACTTTTGTGGGAGGATTTTTTAAGTGTTCATAAAAGAAAAAACCTAAAGATCCAATCATCAGAGATAGGTATAGATTATCTGCACATTGACACAAAGGAATAGCATGCAGTCATACAAGGAAGAAGGTTATAGTTAGTAACCAGGCAAATGTTCACGTTCTGGTATCACGTGGGAAAACAGAGCATCAGAATATAAAATTGCAAATGTCTCTGAATCTAATTTTGTTTTTTAAAAATATGCTGACACTTTGGCAGCCTGAGGTGGGTGGATCACCTGAGGTCAGGAGTTCGAGACCTGCCTGCCCAATGTGACAAAATCCCGTCTCTACTAAAAATACAAAAAATTAGCTGGGCGTGGTGGTGGGCACCTGTAATCCCAGTTGCTTGGGAGACTGAGGCAGGAGAATTGCTTCAACCTGGGAGGCAGAGGTTACAGTTCGCTGAGATCATGCCATTGCATGCCAGCCTGGGTGGCAGAGTGAGACACTGTCTCAAAAAAAAAGTATGCTGAAAAAGGAAAAAAATAACACTGACTACCACTGGGCAATATGATACCATGTTCTCTAGTTTCTTTGTTGTTATTTTTTCTCAAATGCGTCTCAATGAATATGCTACTTTTATTTTGAAAAAAAAAAGGAACTGTTCTAAAATGATTTCTTCCTGCAAATATCACATAATTGTGTAAGAGTCACTGCAAGCCAACTTTCTTTCCACCTGCAATCTCATGAGAGCCTTATAACAGCCCCAAAAGGAGGTCATTATTCCATTATTCTACTCTGCCATTATTCCATTCTGTAAGTGAGAAGGCCAGACTCTGTGAGGAACTTGTCCAAACACGGAGACAGCCTGTGGCCCAGCCTGAGGGTCAAACGCAGCCTTATCAGCTCTTGGAGCCCATGTGAGGGAAGCCACATCCCTCATCCCAAAGACAAGGGCTTCTGCCCGAGCCAAGCACTGGCTGCCACCATCGGCCTCCCTCTTTCCCGACCACGCCCGGGGCCTGGCTGTGTCCATCAAGTCGGACAGCAAGTAAAAGTCTCAAGTGCCCTCCAGGCAGAGATAAATAATGGAGAGCAAGATCCAGGGATTCTGGTTTCCGATGTTTAAATAGAATGAAGGATAAATCATTTCTGCTAACTGTTTTTACCTGGCTGTGGGAAATGATGCATCGCCATCTTTTAAAAGAAAATTAAGCCTTTAATTCCATGGCACATATAATAAA
The DNA here is from genome assembly GCF_000951035.1 of Colobus angolensis palliatus. Classification (NCBI taxonomy): domain Eukaryota; kingdom Metazoa; phylum Chordata; class Mammalia; order Primates; family Cercopithecidae; genus Colobus; species Colobus angolensis. The sequence goes on from NW_012116333.1 coordinate 2,647,171, forward strand.
ATGGTACTTCAGCTCTCTGCGCTGAATATATGGCCCGTCCTGTCCTAATTTACTGTTTCGACACAGCCTGAAATGTTCTGAAGTTATTAATGTGGCAATATATTCAAGCGCAAAACCCAGCCTTCAAAGACTGTTGAAGCACTCAATTAACACAATGGACGGCTGTGTGGGAGCCAAGGGGGGCAAATGGCAGGAGGCACCATCCTGGGAGCTGGGTGCATGGCTCACTCTGCCACCGAGTGCTGGGGTGAGCTGGAGCCTCCATTTCTTCTTCTGTAAGGCAAAGACTATGGTTCTTAACTCACAAGCGTGTGGTGCCTGGCTCTCACCCTTTTCCTCCCTTACCTGCATACCGGGTTGCACCAGCTAGCTCATTCTCATTCTCTTCCAACACTGACTCAAATGCTATCTTCCTTCTTCAAACTGTTTGACAGCCCACGGGAGTACTGCAAATACACACATATATGTGTAACTGCCCATCCCAAGGCTCTGAGCTGACACTTTCACTGTTTTTTGAAGAATAGGCCTTTGTGAACAGACAGCTGGCCCAATGCCATGGAAAAACACACAGGGACGAAGTTTCAGTGTACGGTAAAGGACAGGGGCTTGGTAGATTCTAGACTCATGTTCATCTCCTGAGTACTCTCTCCTCTTCTGCCCTCAGGTGATGCTGACCAGGGTAGCCACCACAGCCGATGGTCAGCAGATCCCACAAGCCCTCCCTGCTCCTTAGCAATTGAGAGAGCCACTGCATGGAGACATCTGGGTGGGGACACTGTGAGTGGCAGCCCTCCTGTCCTGCAGAAACTTCCAAATGGGCTCAGAGATACCACTAGGGTCTCCAGGGTCAGACCCTCTCCTCAGCAGAGGGGCCCATGCAAAGCTGTCCAGCCACCCCATGCATTCTCCAAGGCAAAGCTCACCTCCTGTTTAAGGGACAGGATTTGGGGTAGTTAATTTAGCTTCTAGCAACTCATAGGGGAATTACAAACCTATGTTTGAGGGGGGGAAGCACATATCGAATTCTCAATTACGGACCTGATCCTGCAGTAATGGAAGTGAGCGAAGACCCTCAAGCTGGTGACCTGAGGTGAGGACAATGGCCACTGATAAGACTAATTTTCCAAAGGAGCCAGAATGCCCGGGCTCCTGGCCAGGCGACCTTAAGCAAATTATTAGACATTAATAGTACCTCACTCTTAGGATTACTGTGATGATTAAAAAGGGTCAATATGTGACAATCATTCAGGGCTGCACCTGACACATGGGCCCAGTCACCATGTGCTAGCTGTGGAATGTGCCAGCTTCCCAAAATTTCACCAGACCATAAGTGACATCCCCACATTCACAGAGAAAGTAAGGGTTCAGCACTAGGAGTCTCACTCAAGCTCATCTTCCTCATGTCTCCCAGGCAAGCCTTCGGCCAGTAATACATACTCATTGAGAAGAACTGGAAAATATGTAACAAACCTGCACATTGTGCACATGTACCCTAGAACTTAAAATATAATAAAAATAAATGAATAAATAAATAAATGAAAAAATAAAAAATTCTGTCCCAAATGACCCCTTCCCTGCCCTCCATGAGCCTCAGGGCCACCTTTCCTCCCACCAGACCCCTGCAGTGGCTTTCTGACTGACTGTCCTGCTCAGTCTCATCCTACAACAGCCTGCTTTCTATTCAGGGCAGTCTTTTTAAAATGTGTAGTAGGTCATATCGGCCCCGATTGGAGCCACCATTGGCATCCTGTAATCGAATGAAATGCACATCCCAGGCCCTCGCCTTTGAGGTTTTATGTAGCCTGGCCCTGTCTGCTCTCTGCTCTTCTCTGGAATCCCCTGCTCCAGCCCCCAAATGCAAATGCCAGAAAGCAAGGACTCTGTCTGTCTTGTGCACTCCTTTATCCCCTGTTGTCTGGTTCATGGTGATTACAAAACAAAATCTTCTAGAATAAATGGATGATTCAAATCCATGTGAACAAACTGTACTGCACTGCACCACTGGATAGAGGGAATGAATGCTAATAAAAATAAATCACTTCAACTCAGCTCCTTTCAGTCCCTTCCGCTAACCCCGGAGCCAGTGGGCCCAGATGAAGAAGAAGTTTGCATACAGCCAGGTTGTATCTCCAAGGAACAAGGTGGCCCAAGAGGGTCCACTGCATCAGCTGCACAGACTGTGGGCTGCACAAATCTGGGGTGTGCCGTTGGTCCAGAAGAATACTCCTGGAGTTTTAGATGGAGCAGTAAAGTACGGTAGCCCTGGATCTCCCAACCTCCCTATCAGGGAATGCCCCCACTAAGACCCACCCCCTCAGCCCTGCCCAGACCCAGCTGTGCATCTCTGCCTCAACTGGTTTCTTCCTTGAGAATTCTCAACCAATAAACCAGGGAACACCACAACCGATCATCGCTTTGGAGAGGAGGCAGATGGGGAGAGGGGAGACTGTGATACTATCAAACGTGCTTTCAGTCCCATTTTTTTTTTGACCTTGGAAAATCATTTATTTATGTTAAGAAGTAGATGGCCCATTATTATTTATGAAATACCTTGAAGAGACATTTTGGTTTTGGAAAGAGGGCTGACAGAGCAGAGCTCGGATGGGAGATGAAACAATGAGAGATAAGTTGTTTTACATAATAAAAGAATACAGACTTTCCCCGATTATACTAAACAGAACCAAGATAAAGTAAGATTTTCCACAACAAGGCACTCAGGGATGGCGATGGAGGCGCTGTGGATCAAGTCAGCCAGAGAGAAATTTCTGGGGGCTGGAACGGTTACAAAATAATGTTAAGCATATAGCCAGGTGTGATTCCACACCGCTGTGATCCCAGCTACTTGGGAGGCTGAGGCAGGAAGATGGCTTGAGGCCAGGATTTCAAGGCCAGCCTGGGCAACGTGGCCAGATGCTGTCTCATGTGCGTCTTCACGTGCACTGCCCAGCATGCCGCCATCAACCAGGGCCAGGTAAGGACAGCTGAAAACCCAGGTCCCTGAAGGCAAGGTGACCATTTCCCCAACACAGGAGAGACTAAGGAATTTCAGGTAAAAATCAGATGGTTCCAATCATCCGATCCTAAGAGCCCATCGCCCCAGCTCCCAGGAGCTCCGCCAGTTAGACTTTTTTTTTTTTAATTTAATTTTATTTTTTTTTTCGGCTGTGCACCCTGAGCTCACCGTTTTTCTGAGCTTTGAGCTCTGAGCACATAGAGATCTCAGAACATTTTGGCTGCACTGAAATGGATCTCTGTGTGGCAGGGCTAATCATAAAGCACATACCTTGTGGCATACTCAGTATACATGAATTCCACCAGTGTGAGGCTCTTCGGTTCAGCCACAGTGGACTTGGCCTCACTTCCCTTTATGCACTATAACAGCTAGTGTGAAGCTACCACTACTCCTTCCTGCAGATGAGGTCACTGGTGGCCCAAAGAGTTTCAGCAGCTGCCCAAGATCCCAAGCTGCTGGTGGTAAGACAATGACAATGGGGGCTCTGCTGATGGGCCCAACAGCTCCCAGTGGGCAGCAGTGTTGCCTTGAGGCCCATGGGGCATGGCAGTCAGAGACTTTGATCTTCAAGACTCAGCCACACATGGATCTCAGGGACCAACACTCTCTCCATCCCCTCTCCACTCCCCATCTGCCTTCCAGGCGCTTTGTGGATCTGTCGCTTAGCCTAAAATTGGAGTGGAGGGGAGGTGAGATTCCTCTTGAAAACAAAAGCCCCACCCCGTAACTGAGCTTGGCTGTCAAGCTGAAGCCTGAAACTAAGTCTGAAAACCTGGGACAGTGCTGCTGACAGCCTTGACGACAGCCTAGCTGGGAGCCTGGCTATATTTAGCCATTTGCTTGACCTAAGATGCTATCTATGAGCGGCAGAACCATAGCACTAGGGAGCAGGAGGGAGGTGGTAGAGAGTCACCGCCCTCACCTCTGTGCCGCCCCAGCTGTGCAGCCTCAGTTGGCTGCTCTGGGCAAGTTTCCATTTTCTGAACACATTTTTGCTTCCAGTGTTAAGGAGGTTTTGTAATTTGCTTAGTGCTTTTGACCTGAGAGAAATAGGCAGCACAGCAACCTTGTTAGGAGGCAGAAGCTAAAATCAATCAGCTTTGCTTGCAGCAGGAGGAATCTGAGCACAAGGGGATTAAGAAACACATCGGATGTGGGTGGCAAAGCCAGTTTTCCTTCAGCATCCCTGAGTAATTACAGCATTACCAGGGAGTTTGTGTGCACTGGCATTCACAGAGTTGTTTTTTCAGAAGGGAACTTGGGCTATTCAGCAGGATGGACTCAAATCCTAGATAATGATGCCTCCTGCCTCTTAGAACTTTTGGAAAAATCGAATGAAATAGAACAGGAGAAACATGCATCACAATAAACGCCATGACTTTTTCTCTTCTTCCCTCCATCCTTTTTTTGTCGATTTATCCCCATTCTACAGATGAAGAAACTGAAAGCAACACTCCAAGAAGGTGGTTTGCCTAAGTTCTCAGTGGGGACTCTAGCAATATTTGAGTTACAGACACATCAGTGTTTCCCATCTCTGGGATTGACTTGTGCTAAGTGGTTCAAGCAAATCAAGGCAAGGGGCACTAATTTTCCAGAAGCAATCTTACCTCTGCTGTTTGAAGTGTTACAAAATTGGCCCGAGACTACTCCTGTCAGCAGCCCTGCACAAGGCTGCTGAAAGCACTTTTGGCACCTGATTAAAAAGGAGGCTTTATTTTCCTGAGCAATTACCAGCCTGCATCTCACGATCTCATCCCAAAGATGACGAGGAAGAATGATGGAAGGTTCACTACCTGACACTCTCCCAGATTCGAGGTGCTGTCAGAGTTTGAAAGGAAGACACAGCTGTCCCCCACCCCCCACGATGGCAACTCCTACTTGCTACAGAGCTCCCAGCATATAGAGACCTCAGAACCTGGCACAAGCAGGCGAGGCCAGGCCACCCAGTGCTTCTTAGGTCCAGCATCTGGGTGTAGGCTGTGACCTGGCTTCTGGGGGACTTGGAAACAAAGCCAAGAAAAGAGCTAGCCTGAGTTGCAGTGCTCCTGTGGGAATGTCACCAATTCATTTCCCCAAATAGCTCTGCTTGGGAGCTTTTTAGCCTCACAGTATACTAAAAAAACAGAGACTCAGGAGATGACCTCTTCCCACAATCATATGGCCAGGAGCACAGCAGAGAAGGGATTCAAACCTAGGACTATGCCCTAAGCAGCACGCTGCATTACACATCGATGCCACAGGGCACCCTGTGCTGCCTTCTAAGAGAAGCTCAGGGTCTGTGTCCACCCAGGCTTGTTCCATTTGGTCTCCCTATCAGTAATCAGGAACCCAGGAAGGGTGCCATGCCCTGGTGGTGACTAAAAGACCACTTCCCCCAATCCATGTGCCATGTGCTCACCGGAAACCCTACTCAGCACGCTGCATCTGGCCTCTGACATCACCAGGGGTGTCTCTGTGGACCTGAGGCTCCATACTAGCAAGGACTGGTAAAAGGAAAATACCTAATGCTGCCAAAGATATGCTCAAGCAGGAAGGCTTACTCATTGCTGGTGGTGGTAGTGGAAAGCGATTTTGCAATATGTATGCATAGAGAGCTTAATAATGTGTGTCTCTTTGACCCAGTAATTACGTATCTGCAAACATATCTGAAGATAATAAGTCTAAATAAGTTTTACCTATAAACATCTTCATCATGGCATTTTGTGAAGAGCCACATAACATCAAAACCCCATCACATGAATACTAAGCCATTAAAAAATAGTGTTGGCTGGGCGCGGTGGCTCACTCCTGTAATCCCAGCACTTTGGGAGGTTGAGACAGGCGGATCACGAGGCAAGGAGTTCAAGACCAGCCTGACCAATATGGTGAAACTCCATCTCTATTAAAAATACAAAAATTAGCTGGGTGTGTTGGTGTGCCCATCTAGTCCCAGCTACTTGGGAGGCTGAGGCAGGAGAATCGCTTGAATCAGGGAGGCAGAGGTTGCAGTGAGCCAAGATCGCACCCCTGCACTCTAGCCTGGGCAACAGAGTGAGACTCCATCTCAAAAAAGAAAAAAAAAAATGTATTTCAGAAGAATTCATAGTAACATGATCATGCTTTTATTATAAAGTTTCATGACAAAAAACATTATGAAATTATCCAGATCATAACTATAAGAAAAAAGGAAGTAAAAACTATAAATGAATTGCATTGAAATGGCATACAGGACTATGGGTGGAGTTTTTGCTTGTTTTTTATCAATAAACTTTATTTTTAGAGTAGTTTTAGATTCACAGCAAAGTTGAGTAGAAGGTTCAGAGATGTCCCCATCTATACCCCTGCCCCACACACATAGCCTTCCCCATTAGCAACATCCCTGGGTGCAGATTTTTCCCCACTTTCCCTTTTTTTCCCCCAAAATTGCCAATGATGAGAAAAATACATTTTATCAGAAGGGAGAAAGGAAATGGAAGAAGAGGACTCCTTCAACTCAGAGAAAGACACAGACTTTTAACTTGCCAGTACACATTTTTATTTCGCCAGCTGTTGGAATTCCTCACCATTTTGAGTGTGTGACCCAAGTATATTCCCCCAGTGAGGGCAGGTCATGACAATGCTTTCCCAACTCCCCAGACCTCCTGAACCCGCCAAACTCCAGCCCGCATCCTAGGGAAACCTCCTGGCTCCCTCTCCGGCTCCCTGAACCTTAGGCAATCTCTCCCTTGGATGCCGAACCCCTCCCACCCGCAGCCACAACCAGAGAAGACTGCCTCGCCCCAGTGCCCAGGTCTGCAGGGGACAACACAACCTGCAGGGTCGGCCAGCGGCCAGCAGGGGGCAGAGTGCTGAGCCTGGTTGGGGCCGCCTGTGCCTATGCATCTCAGGGTCCTCGGTACCCAGAATCCAGGGGGTGCAGGAACACAGGCTGGATGAGTGGCTGGGTCCGCAGGCTATGTTCAGCACTCAGGAGCTTTAAACTGGGGAGTGGGTTTTTCTGGGCAGTGATGGTGGAGTTCACGTGCGTTAGATCACCCCAGAGGAAGAGTGGCCAATATCCACCTGCTTTGGTCTCTTTGTAGGTCATTCTAAGGGCCAGTCCCACTCAACTGCGCTACAGAGAAAAGACGCCTGGCTTGCCCTCCACCTCCAGGTTACATTGAATGGGACTCCTTCACCTCAGGGCCTCGGTCTCCCTGGGTATGGAGTGACGAGACGCGATGACCTCCTAGAGGCATCCATGAAGCTGCCTATGGCTCCATCCAAGACCCTTGTGTGTATGACAAACTCTCAGTGTTGAAGCATTTCCAAAATACGGGACATTTTAGAGGACACATTTATTTTTTATGGCATACATAAAGACATCTACAGAGAATTCAGGGTAAAGGCCTTAGAAAAGTAAGCCCCAAAAGTAGAAATCAGCTTCACATCTTTTTGGTAAGATGACAATGAAAAGTCTAACCCACAAAACTGCCCATGTCACACAAGTGCACACACACACACTGTCAGACGCACATGCACACTCACTCTCGCACACTCACACTTTCATACATGCACACACTCACACACACCTGTAAGCATTTCCCTTATCACCACCACTGCTCAAATGACTGAATTGTAAGGGCACATGGAAAACTTCTAAGAATGGGATGACCCGACAGAATTTTAAAAGGAAAAGATGATGGTCAGGTCTGAATTAGGAGGAAATGACACTGGGAAAATGGAGACAACAAGCTTTGTATTGTCACTTAAACTAGATCAAAGATGGGGCCATCTTCACCTTTCTGTGGAGGGACGCATCAAGAGGCAGTAGTGATGACTTTGGGTCTAGTGGACTCACGGGAGGCAAAGAAGCCTCCTGGCACTGCTGTCTGTTGCTAAACCATCTGCCTGGACCCAGAGAGGCAGGGTCTGTGCAAAAAAGCCTCTTTCAAGGAGCACAAACAACAAATCACTCTCCTAACTGAGCTGCCAACCTCAGATCAAGTATGGAGCTAAAGGTTCCCTACACATTGTCTGTGCTTAATATAGCACGAAAATGCCAGGGCCATATTATGCCTGCTTCCTAGACAAGACAACTGAGGTACAGGGTGGATAAATAACTTGCCCACACCCGCACAGCTAGTAAGAGGCCAAACTGGAATTTGAAGCCAGATGCCAGCTCTTCTCTGACTGCCTCTTCGTCCCTCCATCCGGGAGGGTGGGGAGGGAGTGCAGGGGTGGCCAGCATTCCTTAGAGGAGGTAGAAAACATTCCCTGAGGTCACAGCTCTGCTTTAAGTCTTGCTCTCTTTCAAACCCAGCCGCTCTGGAGGTTTCCTTTCCACTCAAGGCAGGCCCGGCATTTCGACAGCAATGGCTATTAAAATAGTTCCCCAAGGGTGTGGCCTGGGTTTAGTGACTTTATTTTGCTCTAAATTAAAACGATGGTCAATGGCAGTCTCATTTTCTGGCAGATGTCATTCTCCCTGATGCCCTTGGTGGTGGTGACATCACATCCATGTCTGGCCTGCCTAGTGAGGCTATCCTTTAAGAGCTCTTCCTCTTTGGTGTAATTGAGACTCTTACACCCTAGTTAATGGAGGTTTTGTTTGAGGGGGAGGGGTGTCCTAGGTGGCAGGTTGTTTATATGTTTTTTGGACAAATCCAGTTTATGTGGAAGGCACACCTGTATGGTATATATGTCATTGCTTTCATTCTTGGCTCCTCACGTCCCTTGCAGTGAAGTCAGAACCAGGGATTAGACCATTTTGGATCCCATCGGCTCCAGGCCCTTGTCTTTATAGACCCTTGTGATCTCCGGAGAAGGGGCTCACGGGACATCTGATCTGGAGTCTAGACTTGAGCCTGGGTTCCAGCTCTGTCTCCCATTGGCTGTTTGACTCTGGACAAGCCATGTAGCCCCCGGACCCAGTCTCCCCACCTATGGAGTGTGAGGGTGGCAGGAGGCAATGTGTGAAAATGTTCTGTGAAGACCAAAGGTTGTAGAGAACCCTTTGACTGGTAAAAACAGAGTTTTCTGGACCCACCCCTAGAATCTCTGATGCAGTGGAGCCTGAGAATCTGCATTTCTAACAAGATGCAAGGTGCTGATGCTGTCAGCCTGGGGCCCACACTGAGAGAATCTCTTGGAACTTCTTAGAATGTAGAACTTAGAGAACTTCTGGTGAAGAGTGAAGTACCATGTGGTGAGAGGCACTTGTTATAGGGTCGCAGGGCAGTGGGTCACCACCCGAGGAAAGCCGAGACCACACTGCCATTCTACACACTTCAATGCAGTCTTTCCTGACTCCAGATAAGCCAGGTGCTTGCTTAAAAACAAAACAACAGACTGTTGGGCCCCAACACAGAGTCACCAAATTCAACATTCCTGGGAGAGACTTGGTCATCTGTTTCGTACCAAGCCTCCAGGCGAGTCATTTCTTCAGAGGCATTTGGGAGACGCTGCAGCTTCATAACTAGCTCCAATCAAAAAAATAGTATAGGAAAGCAAATGTCCAGCCCCCCTCAAGTGGGGACATGGATAACAGTGATAGCTCAGTTTCCGTGGGGAAGAGGCAGCCTGCAGCCTGGCAATAGAAACCTCATGAGGCCTGGAACTGGGGTCTCTGTGGAGGGTTTCTGATGGCATCAGGAAGCAGGATCCTAAGTGGCCTGCCCAGAGTGGCCTCATTACCAGCACCAGGAGAAACCCACCCACAGACAAGGTATTCACCTGCCTTTCCACGGGAGAGCACTTTGGGAGGCCGAGGAGGGTGGATCACCTGAGGTCAGGAATTTAAGACCACTCTGGCCAACATGGTGAAATCCTGTCTCTGCTAAAAATACAAAAATTAGCTGGATGTGGTGGCAGGTGCCTGTAATCCCAGCTACTCAGGAGGCTGAGGCAGGAGAATCACTTGAACCTGAGAGGCAGAGATTTCAGTGAGCCAAGATCATGCCACTGAGCGACACACCTGAGCAACAGAGCAAGACTCTATCTCAACAAATAAAAATAAAATAAATAAAAATGGTTAAGATGGTAGATTTTATGTTACATGTATTTTACTATAATTAAAAAACAAAATCATAACATTTTTACAAAACTGATATTTTGTAGAAATGACTAAGGCACCTTTCAGGATAAAGTAGACTTTTATCAGGCCTGGTGCGATGGCTCACACCTGTAATTCCAACATTTAGGGAGGTCCAAGCGAGAGGATCGCTTGATGCCAGCAGTTTGAGCCCCTCCTGGGCAGCAAAGTGAGACCCTCCCTCTACAAAAAATAAAAATAATAAAAATAAATGAGCCAGGCATTTAATGATACAGGTGCACCAATAAATGATGTGCACCTGGAATCCCAGCTATCCAGGAGGCTGACGTGGGAGGATCCCCTGAGTCCAGGCATTTCAGGCTGCAGTGAGCTATGATCATGCTAGTGCACTCTGGCCTGAGCAACAGAAAAAAAAATGTAGATTTTATCTGAACCAAATGCTGGAGTCAGGGCTGGTGCTAAGGGAAGCATGGCATGTCTGTGTCAGTTTTCAAAACATCTCCTTCCAAAGGCACCCAAGAACTTAGGGGACATTCCACTCTCTTCCCAAACACAGAAATAATCTAGGGAACAATTGTGAGCAAAGAACGTTGGTCACAGAAGTTCATGTATCAATGCTGGGTACACATTTACGATTGTGCCTATTCATTGACTCCTTCATGCTTCATTCATTTGTTTATGCTTCACTCTAGTGTAGAATAAAAAAGAGTATCGCCAGGTCAAGGAAAGACAGAGGGAGCAGGGTGCAGGTTGTAGCCAACAGGTCCTTTTTAGAAGTGGCCCAGTGCAGAGGAAGAAGCAAGAAGATAGAGAGAAAGACCAGAAAGAGGAGAGGCCAAGGAAGCCGCCACAGGCTGTGGGGGCACCGGAGGCCTGCAGAGGGAGAAAGGAGGCTGCAGAGCCTCCTGTGGGGAGCTGGTTTCAGGAGGCCCTGGGCTGTGCCTGGCTCTCCTCTGTAGCCCCAGCCCCTGGCACACAGTATGATCCCAGCAAGTGTTAGCTCACAACATGTCAGAACATGGCTAAGTTTATAAGAAATACAAAAGAGCAGCCCAATCTCAGCCTGAGGATAGATTTAAAGCTCAGACCTTCACCCAGTTGCCACCCACCTGTATCTTGGAGGCCTCCATCTTTGGCTGGGGCACTTTGGGGAGAGCCCCTCCGCACACCCAGTCCTCTCCTAAGCCAGCGATAGATCGTTTTCATTTCATTCAAATTGAACAGCGAGACTAAACTCAGACCAATTTCTGATCAGCTTCATTTCTCAGGCTTGCTCGGGGAAGACAAATCCATTAAATATCCCCCCAGTCCCCTCCACGAGGCGCTGAGCTCCCCTTGGCAGCAAGATGAGAGCTCTTGAGGGTAAAGACTCATTTTATGTGAATCAGTGGCTGGCTTATTGTAGGTGCTTAATAAATATTCAATCATAACAATCTTAATTACTGGATTACATCATGTCTGTCTTAGGGTAGGATATAAATAAATAATGCCATAATAATAATGAGACCCTAACGGAGGGCTGCTCAGTTTGAGTTCCCACTACCTACCACACAGGCAGTCTTAATAAATTTGGGTGGATTTCATATTTCATGAAGACGTATCTGCTCACAGCAGGTAAACGTTTCTGAAGATAAGCCTTATGTAGTATTAATGTGAGCAGAAGAGTTCCTGGTTTCCTGTTCTGTGTCCTCTTGGAACTTACTTAAAGTCGATGTGGCATCCAGTGCTCCCCGTGTTCGGGGACAGCCACAGGCAGCATCGAGAAGAAGACGGGACTAAGTGTCAGAGCATCTGGCCCTGCAGTTGGCTCGGGATGAGACCGGGAGACAGGTTAGCTTTGTTGTGATCCAGCGATTGTCTCCAATACAGCAGAAGCCCAAGAATAGAGCCGCAAATGCAGAAGTCTTCTGGCCTGGCAGGTTCTGTAAATGAGTGAAGGTAGCAGGTGGTTAGCAGGAAGGCACAGGCCCTGTCTGAAGGACAGCCCTGCTCAGCTCAGCCCCTGCCCCTATATGAGAATGCCACCCTGTGGTGCCTGATCTCCCACTAAAATGAGCCAGAAATGAAGCAATCAACACAAAAATATCTTGATTTTTAAATGCCGCTTATCAATCCAAATTATTTTAGGACAAAACACACCTGTGGCATTTTGGGCCTCCTCTGGCCCTGGCCATGTCTGGAGTTCAGAACCAGGGGTGTGCAAGAAAGGCATGTGCGGGGCCCTCCATGAAGGCCAGGAGTGGGAAACCGTGGGAAAAGCCCCTGGCCAAGGGGCTGGGTGCCCAGCTCTGGGCTCTGGCACCAGCTGCTATTCACTGGACTCACCATGTGACTCCCAATGAGTCTCCAAGCCTGTGCTCCCAAGGCTGGAAAGTGGAGGGTGATGAGGCTGCTGGGGCTGTACCAAGAACCAGTGCAAGAGAGACAGTGACAGTTCTGCAGAAGACAGTTCTGCCTTCTGCAGAACTGACAGCACCACATCGAGGAACAACGACGAGTGAATGTCCAGAAACTTACATGGAAGCCTCTCGAAGCTTCAAGAAACAGAGCAAGTCTGGAGGAGTTGAGACCTGAATGTCAGATAGCGACCTCAGGGAGGAGACTGCGGCATGCAAACCTTTTCATCAGAGGGGGCACAGTCTGGCTCTGCCCTGACCTTGCACAGCACGCAAGGCCCATCCTGATGTGAGTATCTGTTTCCTACTCTAAAACTGGCCTGAAGAATGCAAAGGAACCTCCTCTAGTGTGTGAGGGCAGGGGTATTGCCATACTCCTTTCCCCAGCAGGAAGCCCCTCAGCTCTGACAAAGTGGAAGGTGCAGGAGCTGGGCAGCCCATCTGTGGACACAAGCACCTCTGACTCCCTGCTGGGGCCGAGGTGACCCTTTGAAGCAAAGACAGTGCCATAAAGGAAACATGGGACCTGCAAGTTTCCAAGAAGCAGCTCCCTGCCCCAGACACAGGTCACCAGGCCACAGCACTGGCCCCTGGGGAAAGTCCAGTGACCAGCCCTTGGGAGAAAGTAGATAGCTCTGGACTTTCTAGAGAAACTCCACCTGCACGGGGGTATTTTTATGCCCACCATCCCATACATCCGTTCTAGGGGCATTAACATCACAGGTGAAATTAGCCATTCACCTTCATGTGGGTCCAGCAGGAAAAACCTAGGGACCCTTGTGGGATGGGGAAATGGAAAGTGTCCCTCGTCCAAAGACCAGGTGTTCACTGTGCTGCAAGTCACCTCAATGAAAAATGCATTGTTTTTTCAAAGGAGAAATCAACACATACACATATTTTTCTCCACTATTTGTTGTTTTAGGCATTTTTTTCTCTAATGCCTGGTGATACAGTATTTGAGACTATCTTAATGCATAAATACATTTTTGCATGAATACCCATGTTTTTACATTAATATATGACCTCCATTTTTTACTTGGTTACTTAACGATCTATCATAAATACTTTCTCCTCTTTTAAGTTTTTAATTTATAAGGTCAGCCCCAGGCAACCAATCTCTAAAGTTGAGTGTAATTTTTTCTGATGTTTTGTGTACTTGCCAGTGTTTGTAGGGCTGTTGGCCTCCCTGAAGCCACTTTATATCAAATAACCCTAAGTGAGGTGACCAGACAGACTGGAGTCTGCAGGACAGGCCACCTCCTCTGCCATGTGGCCTGAGGGACAGTCTCAGATCTCACCCTGGCTGCCACAGGGCCCCACCCACATTCTCTGATTCCCGGCTGCATCTCTCTCCTTCCTGGGAGCTCCCGCCTCCTTGTCAGCTCCTTCTGACCCTCTCTGTCCTCGCTGCCCCAGGGAGTTTTCCATTTTTTAAATTATGGAGTATTTCAAATGTACACAAAAGTAAAGAGGATAGTACTACAAATGACCAATTTCAAAAATATTGCTTCAACTATACTTCAAACCACTTCTCCGTACACTGCATTACTTTGAAGAGGTCCCAGGTGTTGACTTTCATTCATAAGTATTAGTATAGGTCTCTCTGTACAGTAAAGCCTCTTTTATCAACAAAATGCTACTATCACTTCTAAACAATTAGCAGCAATTCCTTAATATAATCAAATACCTAGGCAGCCTTCACATATCCCTGGTTGTCTTACAAATTTTTGCTGGAATCAGGACGCAGAGAGGGTCTATGTATGGCATTGGGTCAATGTGTCTCTAGCGTCTTTTAATCAATAGATCTCACCTGCCTTATATTCAACATATTTGTTATACAAATTGGCTCTTGTCCTGCAGAATTTTCCACAGATTTTTCCAATTTTCCTGGATCCTGCCAATTACTCCCTTATGGTGTCATTTATCTGTTTCCTCTGTTCCTGTTCTTCCTGTCATTTAGGAATTAAATCAAGGTTTAGAGGATTGTTCTGATTGAGATTTGGTGTTTTGCCAAGAACATTTCCTGTGTATTTTCATAGGTAACCCAGTAGCAATTATTGTATTAAGCTGTGATTTCATTAGAGACTTGAAAAATTATAATATTCTAGTTTGTCTTCCATCTTTATCTTTACTTATTAGAGAAACCCTCGTTCATCCATCACTTGAGGGGTTGGACTATTTGGTACAGTTAACACAACAGTCAGGCTAAGTTCCCAACCCTGGCCCACTTCTCAGGAGAATGAAGCTGCTCCCTGAGTCTTGCTAAGGGACCATGGAATGCTATCTGAGCTGTTATTTTTCTTAGTAGTGTTATAAACTCATGGGTTGAACACATTGAATGTGTTTTCTATTCATTCCGGTTTTCATCCCTACTGCTGTACACAATGTTCCATCGTCTTTCCTAGTGGGAGCCTCCCAAAGTCAACTCTTTGGCTCTCATCACATGATCCCAGGAGATTTTCACAGCCTGCTTGCCTTTCTGGGGAGGCCAAAGTTCCAGACTCTTCTTACACATTTTCTCTTCTTTTTAATGAGACATGGTATTTAGAGACAAAAATCTAGGTATAAACGATGCTCACTGCTGTTGTGTTGGTTATAGCTTCTAGATATTATCAGTTAAGAAATTTTTTTTTAAGAGAAAGTAATCAAGACTTCATATTGATACTCAAATATATGCATAGAGTTTTACTTAATATTTTGGTTTTATATTTGCATCTTCTTTCTCTAACACTAAAAAATCTTGCTTTGAATGACATGAACATACTTACCAATTTAAGCTAATCCACCACAACAACTTCTGATGAACCCCTGTTCCAGGAAGTTCTCTAAGATTTCTCATTTAACTGTTATTCCTTGAGTTGACTGTAAATCCTGCCCTTAGGTCAAATAACGTTGATGTTATCACACTTCAATTGTCTTACACATCCCTCCTGAGCCACCCCCCCCCCCCGCCGTGGTATATGAGCCCTGAGTCTGGGGGTAGGGGCACAGGAATCTATCATCTTGTCTTGTCACCACCCAAGACCCAGACATGCCTTCTGTTTGTAAGTCCATATTAAATATTTCTAAGAAAAAAAAAAAAACCATACTTACCTATTTGCTCTATCTGTTATCTATCAATATTTCTAAGAACAGTTTAAGATTTTATTTAAAAGTTAATAATTTTATGTTCGGGTATATTCCCATTATGGGTTAAATCAAATTACTTATTTGAAAATCATTTGATATAATTTCCTTTTGTGAAATCATGCCACCTATGCATTAAGTTCATTTGTTTTTAGGTTACTCTCAGTTTTTAGTTGCTTCTTTTCTAAAATTGTTTATTTAATTTAGTTTTAAAATTCTGGAAGGTATGTCATGGGTCCAAGTCAAATCTACCCAAAAAAATGGTAGATTCAGGGAGACCTAGCTCCTTTTCCATATCCCACCAGCCTGTTTTCTTTCTTCCCCATAATCTTTTTTAATTATTCTATGGTTTTCTTTTAATATCAGAAAATCCATATAAATAGGTATACATATATAATCTCTCCTTCGGTGAATGGTAAACACAATGTGCCCATGTTTCTCCCCCTTGTCCTGGGAATTACTTCCTGCGAGGATGAAGAGATAGTCTTCATTCCTTTCTACAGCTGCGTGGTGCTGCATGACAAGCAGGTATCCAGCTTCTTGGTCCTCCACTCACCGCCTCCTTAGTCCCAAGCTCCCAAGTTCTCAATCATTTCAGACCTGCTATTGCCCTCCAACCCAACCACGAGAGAGCCAAGGCAATCACAATTATGACAAAATGACTTCATCAGCTTATTGTACCTACCCATGCTAAGCCCTTGCATCATCCCATTTAACATTTGCAACAGTCATATGACGTAGGTACCAAATGCAGGTTTGGAGAAATCAAGTCATATGTCCAAGGTCACACAGCTGGTGGAAGGTAGATCTGAGAGTGCAATGCTTAAGACCCTGTGGCCAAAATTCACAAACTTAGCAGCTCAGCTACAGACTCTCCTGGCTGTACCACCTGGAGTTCTGTGTGGCTCTGCCCAGCAGCACACAGAGAAGTGAAAATAGATGGCTGGACATACCTGGTACCTGTGAGCCATACCCAAAGGCTCCTGGGAGGCCAGACCTCAGAGAGCAACAGGGCAGGATGGGAACCCACCTGAGCTGAGTGCCAGAACCCCCTGCAACCAGCCCAAACCCCATTTATGACTAGTTCTCTGACCTTGAACCATTTATTCAACCGCTTAAGCCTCAGCTCTCTTGCCTGTAAACCACTTCAGAGATGTAGTGAGGAGAAAAGGAGGTTACAAATGAGAAAGCAACCAGAAGTGCCTGATCCACAGGAAGTGCTCAGTAAATATTTGTTGAGTCAAGTTAAGTAGAAAGCCACTCTTAAACAGCAGCTCCCAGGAAATCATCCACAGCAAGTGTGGAAGAGCCGGTGCAGCCTGTCCAGGAACAGATGCATTTTCTTCTCCAAGGGTGGCCCCTGGACCAGCAGCATCAGCATCACCTGAGGACTTATTAGAAATGCACATGCCCAGGCCCCACAGAGGACCCACTGAAGCAGGAACTCTGAGGGAGGGCCCCAGCAATCGGTGCTTCCTCCTTTGGGGGACTTGAAAACCAATGCTCACACTCATTTATTGCACATGAGGTGCATGGAAGAACATGAGGCAGGCAAAGTAGATGTTGTCTTGGAATTGCTTTCTGGAAGAAGGGAGTGCATAGACAGAGCACAGCCCAAGAACAAAGAAGTGGGATGGTTTCTGTTAGTGATCATGACCATGAAGAATAGAGTGAGGAGTGTGACAGAGGTCAGCTGGGGTAGGGGTGAGGGTCTCTAGATGGGATAGCCAAGAAAAGTCTCTCTGAGGAGGTGACACTTGAGCTGAGGCTTGAACGGTGAGAAGCAAACAGCCATGTCAGGGTCGAGGCAGAGCACTCGAAGCAGAGGATCTGATAGGCAGGTGCAAAGGCCCTGGGGCAGGGTGGAGCTGCATGCAGAGAGGGGCAAGGAGCCCATGAAGCTGGAGCTGGGAACTCTTACCTTGGTCCACCTCTAAGGCTAAAACAATCCTGCACCAAACCCTGCAGCCACAGTGGGTGTGGGACAGGTAGACAGTGGTCTGCCTCTCCCTGCTCCCTATTCTCTTTACAGGAAAGAGAACAGGTGGCACCTGGGGTGCAGAGTAGCAACAGCACGCTTGGGCTTTGCGTTCCAGCCCTGCCTTGAGAGTCTCTTTCCCCTCAGCCAGGCTGATCTAGGGAATCCCTCCTCTGCCTCTGCACTGGAGGGGGAAGCACCTCTTTCAGGAAGGCCCTGCTTCCACCATCATGTTAGTGACATGGCACCAAGGAAAAGATGGTCTGAGAAGAAAGGGAACCCTGACTTTGACACCAGCTCTGCTGCCAAGTACATAATTTGGGGTGAGGGACTTCACCTCTTTGACCTCATTCTGCATCTGGAAATGGAGGTAAGAATGCCTCCCTCCCAGAATGGTTGTGAAGATCCAATCTGCACTGCGTATGAGACTGCTAACCCAGCATGCAGCTTCTGGAGGTGCTTGGAAAATGGCAATGCTCACCATATTTTTCTTCATGTGCATAAAGTCTCATTTTAAGGCCCAATATTTTAGAGACAATGGTGGAAGCAAATAGGAACAACAATACCTGAGATCCAGGAATACATTTGCGAAAGTTTCTGCTTAACAACTGAACTCAGAGCAATCGCAATGGAGAAATTGAAACTCTTTCACCATGAGCAGCTCAGCCCTGATCCCAAGTCGAGTCTGGCCTAATGGACATACCAGGCAATGAGGGTGAGGGTCCTTGACCAGAAGCAAAGCCCAGCACTGTCCAGTAGAAATACAGCCCACACCACATATGTCATTTCAAATCCTCTAGACCCACCTTCCAAAAGTGGAAACGTGTGAAAGTAAATTTTAACAATATATTTTATTAAATCCAGAATTGCCAAGGTGTTGTCATGTCAACATGTAATCAATACAGAATATTGTTGAGATATTTTACAAGGTTTTCTTTGCACTAAGGAAATCCAGTGTGCGTTTTACATTCACAGAACATCTGGATTCAGACCAGCCATGTTTCAAGTGCTCATTAGCCACATAGGGTTGGTGGCCACTCAAGTGGACAAAGTGGCTCTAGGGCAGAGGTCGGCAAACTGCCCATGAGCCAAATCCCTGTGCTGTCTGTTCCGAACAGTCCTGTGAGCTAAGAATGGTTGTACACACTTCAATAATTGGAGGGAAAATATCAAAATAAGAATATTTGTAATACACGGAATTATATGAAAATCAACTTTCTTCTTTTAAACCCTGAAAGTGAGTTTTATTTACTGTGTTAGTCATTCCTATTTGTTCAGAGTGTCTCTAATTGATTTCATGCTACCATGGCCTAACTGAGCTCTTTTGACAAAGACCCGATGGCCTGCAAAGCTGAAAATCTGGCCTTTGGCAGAAAAAGTTTGTCAACTCGTGCTCTAGGGAGTAGCTGCTCTTAACACTGGGCTTCCAGATCTCTCTGAGTGTGTAGAAATGAGGGGGCGGAGCAAGATGGCCGAATAGGAACAGCTCCAGTCTCCAACTCCCAGTGCGAAGGACACAGAAGACCGGTGATATCTGCATTTTCAACTGAGGTACTGGGGTCATCTCACTAGTGAGTGCCGGACAATCGGTGCTG
>NW_012116333.1:2672165-2717995 GCF_000951035.1 Colobus angolensis palliatus
AAATAAAATAAAATAAAATAAATGAGCAACTGCACCCAGATCCACCAGGAAGCCGACCTCCCAGCTGGTTGCCACGGCTTTGTTTTGAGACGTGGTAGCACTTTAATAAACTGGATTTCCTTCAGATTCTGTTTATTATGTCTAAGCCTTCCACTGTAAAGTCCTAAGCAAAGAATCCTAAAGGAACAGCCTTGAGGAGAGGCCTCAGCCAGGGTGACCTTCAGTTGACTGTGACAGTCGCCATCCCAGCACCAGGCTGGTCAGATGGGGAGAAGGGTGGCCCTGTAGAAGGTGCCTCAGCAACCTGGGCTCTTTCAGGCTGTGAGCTACCAACAGGGCCCTGCCCCCATAATTCTAGCCCCTCTGAGCTACACATTATCAGGCAACACCCCACCAACCCAGCACTCCTGTAAGAGAGGTCCTCCTGCTCAGGCCCCTCGGCAGGCAGCCAGCACAGCTGGGCCTGAGCCCCCGAAGTGAGGGCTTCTCCAGTGAGGCACCATCTTGCTGTCAGCCTTGGAAACACACTCGTGCTGTGCTCACAGTGGGCACAGAATCCCCATAACAAATCAGTAGCTAAGGAGGTGCCCTGCAGGCATTGCCCTCTCTGCAGGGAGAGGCAAGGAGAACAGGTGGGTCAGAGAAGGCTGTGTCCTGTGCTTGGGCTGGGAGAGTACTACCTGGATAGGTGGGCAGGTGAGCCCTCATCTGCATCCTCTGTGCTGCTATTAGCTATGGCAACCTGGGACCTCTGCAAGCCTCAGTTTCCTCATCCTTAAAAAGGAAACATTAACTGCCATCGTACAGGGAGACTGAGGATTTTGTGGAACAAAGCGCAGAAAGTGTTTTCCTGGCACATAATGCGTGTCAGGAAATATCAGTGCTCCATATCTCATCCTTCCCTAGCTCCCTGATGGATGGCAGTTCATAGGGATGGGACAGAATCATGCAGGGACCTGTGATCAGGAGCGTATACGGTGTGGGTTAATTGATGTGAGGACTTAGAACCATGTGGTGCACAAAGTAAGCATTCTACATGTGCTGGCTAGCATTTTCATTTTGCTATTATTATTATTAAGCCATGGAAATGCACCACCTTCTTGAAGAACTTTACAGAAATGACTACTAAAGAAAGCTGGGTGATAACAAAGAAACGTTCCCCGACAGGAAGTCACATATAACCAGGATGCAAAGTTAAAAGAATCAGTTGAGTGGCTTCCTATTATTTGCAGGGATATGAGCTTCAAATACCCAGAACCAGAAATTGGCCTGAAGGACCCATTCGGCACTGCCCTTATTACCAGCTTTTGAACATTTGTAATTAATACCAATACAGAGCAGATTAAATTTGCTGCAAAATTAAGTTAGCGATCACCACGTGTGGCAAGGCCATAGCTAGACTATTTTTTACCCACACTGTTGGGTGGGTGTGCTGCCCTCACAGCGTTCCAGAGGCCTTGCTGAGGGGTGCAGCCAGTGAAGCCACTGCAAGGATGGGTCACCAGAGCACGCCGCCTGAGGACAGCTTTATTTATGCTCTTGCAGAATGTACAAGTGGGCCTTGTTTTTCTGGACGGCTAGGGAGCACACTGGCTCACATAGCATCCATGGTTCCACATTTAGAGTTGTGTCTTCATTCACATTCTTTCCATGCAGCTCACAGCTCCTGGACTGGACAAGAGTGGTCACTTTGCCTGGGCCAGTCCCCTGGACAGATGCCAGCTCTCGGCCATGCAGACCGTGAGTGTTCTTGGTCTGGAGCTTGGGCTCAGTTCTGCAGCTGTGTTTCCGGCTGGGGATGGTCTGCATCAGGATGACCACTGTAACTGGCACAGACATGGGGGTCTACTACATGGGGCAGATGGGGGCACTTCCAGGAGAAATCAGATTCTGCAGGTGTCAGCTATGCTCAGGCTTGCTGGATGGAGCCTCCAGCCAAGCTCTGAGGGCTGCCTGCTCCCAGGACAGGCTCTCGCTGGGTCAACTGTGTTTTATTATTCTCTCCCGACCCCTCCTGCTGACGTCATTGACAAAGCTACCCGCCACTACCAAGCCCCCGGAACATTCCCCAGCCATCCCACGGTGCTCTTTCCTCAATCAGCCACTTCAGGCAAACACCATTCGCTCCTGCTGCAGAGCAAAGCTTGCGGTTCCTAGGATCCTAAACAAGACATGAGGTCATGCTCTCCACCTGTGAAGAATGAACCGTAAGCTGGGGAAGGAAGGTGCTGAGGAGGGGAGGAAAGCAAATTAGGAAGACCAGGGGCCCTGCCGAAGCTTTCAGCTCGCGTCACTCACGCCCCAAAGCGAACTCCTCTATAAAATGAGATTTAGTAATGCAACATTTTCTAACATCAGATGACATATGAACTGACTGTAAATTTGTTTCAATGTGTAATGGGGGAAGGGAAATTAACAAATATATCAAATCCATGATCTATTAAGTATTGTCGTTTTCCATAAAGTTCTTCTGTTCAAGACAAAAAGCAAGTCAATTTAAATTTTCTTTAAAGGAAAATAGTAAGTAAATGTTGATACAGATGGTTGAGGTGTAGCAAAAATCATGGGAAAAAATAACAAATAAATGACTAACATTTGGGGAAGCTTTGCAATAGACGAGCACATTCATGTACATGAGCTCCTCTGACCCTGAAGCCCACAGAGCACAGGCATTCTCTCCACTTTAGAGATGGGGAAACTGAGCCTCAGGAAGGGTAAGTATGTGACATGTCAACTGGCTAGGAAATAATGGAGCCAGCACTCAAAATCCTGTGTACTTTTTAAATGTTGGCTCCCATCTCAAGTTGATGGTTTTTATCTGCCCTGTTGGCATGTGTTTGTTTTGGCAAACAGGGGAGGTAGGGAGGTGGGTGGGTAAAATTGAGGGGTTCACTTTGGGCCTCCTTCAAAGCATCTCTGAGTGCAGAGCAGCGAGCAGTCATCCCCACAGCGAGGTTCTGAAGCGCCCAGGGCAAAAGGCAAGTCTTGAGGCTCCCAGGAGGAGGCGGGTCTGAATGCTCCTGCTGGTTGGGATCTCACAACTTAGTCTGCAGGGCAAGGAGGAGCTGTTCTTTCTGACTTGGTTTAGACAAAAGTACGTAACCTGGGTCCCCATGACCCTGGCTGTCAGCTGGTTCAAGGCTGGAGGTGGTGCCAGGCCCCAACTTGGGGCTGGGACACAGGTTGCTGCCCTTGAAGAGCCCACAGGGGCAGAGGGGACAGTCTGCAAATAGACCCAAAGACACAGTGCACTGCAGACTTGCAGAGGCTTTGAGTGCTACACAGAGCAGGACACCCAGCGGGCGCCAGTCATCTCCGCTTTCTCAGGCTGCAGGCAGGGAAGCATAAAAAAGAATCTTGGAAAGAAATGGGGGGGAAAAAAAAACACTCTTGCATTAAATCCTGGTAGCAAACAGACTATCCTGTGGCCAGCTTGGGAGAGTAAGAAAGGCACTCTGGGAGCTGGCATGGCACAAGCCAAAGAAAAGCCAGTGGAAAAAGTTGGGGGGTCTGCGGGAAGTTTGGGGAGCAGGTGACCCCAGGCCGAGACAGAAAGCAGCCATCAGGAAGGCAGGCATGAGCCCACCTCAAGGTTGCGGGGAGGCCAGCCCTTCCCAGAGATGGAGAGGGGATCCCTTGCCTAGCAGAAAGGGACTTGTCCACTGGTGCTTGGACTTTGCAAACAACTGGGCTTGCTGTAGCCAAGCTCACCAAGTAGACACTTACCTTGCCTCTTCCCCGATTATTTCATATCCTTCTGTAACTCTCACCCTGAGACCCAGCCTGGCCTTCCCCCAGCTGCATATTATTCTGCTCCAAAAGCACAGCAGAGGACGGCTCCTTACTCGAGGAATGCGGGCGGCGGTTGTCCAGAGCCGATGATGAAACGGGCTATTTCTGCCCCGGGACATCAGCAGGGCTCCGGGTGCTGGCTCCAAGGCACACACTCTCCTGTTTTTAATGTTTCCCTAAACAAATGTTTTCCTTCCAACCTTGGGATATTTTTATTTGACTCTAGGTGCTGGAATAGCTTTAGCAATGGTTCTGGGTTGAAGTTGGAATCATGGTTAGGGTCCGGCTAAGCAGCAAGCAGTTTCTCACTCCCCAAGTGATCTGTTACTCGTGGCTGATCTGGATGTAAAAATAGCAGCTGAGGCTGTTTGTTTAATCTGACTGTTACTTGACACCACGCGGGTGTTGCAGTGCGGACTGTTTGCCTCTTCCCCACCAAGAACACCATTTGGTTTCCCCCCGGCTGGGTCTCTATTTAGGTAAGCTTCGGGGACTTCCCGTGTCTGGCCAGCTTCTGGTCACTGATCTTCCTCAGGTGGGTAGGTTTGTGAGCTAGAGGAGGCTTGGGTCCTGAGTCTACTCTCCTATCACCTTTGGGCAGCCTGGCTAAAGAGGAAAGAAGAAGTCTTGGCTGCTGGGCAGAGCCGGGGTTCTCTCCCATTCCCGAGGAGGCCTGAGCAGCTGAACACGCAGAGAGCGGAAGGTACAGCCCAGACACTTGTCTGGCTCCTTAGCGTGGGCAGGGAGGCTCAGGCTCATGGCGGAAGGGACGTTCCCGCTGAGCCGATGCTGTGCTGGGGAAGTAGTTTGGTGCCAGGGTGCTGTGCAGGGTGGTATGTGTGTGCCGAGAGCCCATTGGTGTTGGGGCTGAGGTTCTTGGTGTGCTGGATGGGCCTTGGGGACCACTTACTGGGAACTGTGTACATGCGTGACTTTGTCCTTAGGTGTCATCTGTCAGGGATCTCTGCTCCCACATGGCTGAGTGAGTGCACAGATGTGCCCAGGCCACTGCATTGTCAAATGGGGGGCACCCCATGGTCCCAGGTTTTTGGCAGTCAGGGCTGAGGGAGGCTGGCTGTCTTGGCTCCCCCAGCGCTGGGCCAGGCAGGGACACACCAGCTGTAACAAAGAGGAAAACTGGTGACTGAGACATTCTGGCCTGTGGGCTCTGTGAGCATGTGTGTCCCCAAAACAAAGCATGCCACAGGCTACCAGTTCTTACATACCCTGGGAGGGCCCCCACCAGACTCCCACAGGGTAGGCTTGACTGAGTCTAGAATTACCTCTTTTTTTTTTTCTGGTGGAGAAAAATTGATCATTGAGAACGGCAGTGGTCAGTGTGTGTTGCTAGCTAGATAGCCTTAAGAAGAATCACTGTGTAGGTCTTTTGGGTAGCTCAATAAGATAGGAACCTGGGAGTAGATTAAATAGATGTGTGTAGTAAATGAGGTCCCATTTTCCAGCATTTGAGTTCCCTTTAAAGTAGTGGCTGGTAACTCTGGTCTGTGGTCTGAGCACCTGGTTTTGTAAATAAAGTTTTATTGACACACAGCCACACTCATTGATTTGCATATTGTCTAAGGCTGCTTCTACACTATATCAGCAGAGACCATACGGCCTGCAAAACTGAAAATGCTTACAATGTGGTCCTTTACAGAAAAAGTTTGCTGACCACTGTGTTACAAGAACACTTCTGGAGATGGGTCAATTTAATACAAAAAAATAAAAAGCAGTGAAAGTTCTTGCTGTTAGAATAGCTTGCAAGCCAGACCCTTCAGGACCAGTGGCTGGCTGGCTTCTGAGCCTCCTGCACCTTCCAGAGCCCACTTTTCAGGCCTGACTGGTACAGGAAATGTCCAGTTTGCTGTCCTGGTGCTGGGAGGGTTAGCTTAGTAGTAGAATCACCAGACACGCAGCGTATCCATGTGGCCTGGGCCGAGCAGGGCAGATTGTGCTTATCGGGGTGATTTATAAATAGCCTTCCCCGAGTGACCCAAGTCCAACACACATCTGCCCCTGGGTCTCTGGGATGGAAACAAGTTTGTCTGCTCTTTGGGAGAAGAAGCTCATTGGGAAGGGAACAGCTGTGTGCTGTGGGTAGGAAGGGGGCTGGTAGAATGCTGTGTCCTGGAGCAGAGGGGCTCAGGTCTCCTGGAACCCGGGGAGAGAGAGCTGTTGAGAATAGACAGGAAGGCCAGAGATGGTCTTGCACCCTCCTACCTTGATTCCTTTTTGCCAGGGCAGAAATAAGTGTCTTTGTCTTTTCCTGACCCTAAGGAAGCCCTGGAGACCCTTACTGAAGAGGGGAAGCCTCATGTCTTGAAATAGCCCTATTCATCCAGTCTCTGCCAGAAATCTCAGGAACCCAAGCCTACTGGTGGCACCAGTACTTCCTCATTGGCTCTCAGGATTTTACTCCATATGCCCTGGGTTACTGCAGGGAAGCAAAGGGCTTCCAGAGAAGGCCATGCTACAGGGGCACACAGGGCTGCTGCTCCCCAACAGGGCCCACCGAGGCTGGAGTGGATTTTGGTTTTATTTCCATTTGAGAGTTTAAACGTCATTTCACAAAATCCAGCCAGTCCATAGTCCATAGTCCATATGATTGAGTCCTTAACTCAATCATATGCTTCATTTAGTTAATTGGAAAAATCTGACACCCTCCTCATTTCAACTTGGTTTCCAAGGGTTGCATGGCATGAGCTGGTGGATGGGACAGAGCGGGAAGGACAAGGGATCAGTGGAGGCCTATCAGGACCCATACATGGAGAGTGTAGAGCACATGCTGATGCTCAGATGTGTCACTCCCAGTGTAACTCATCGGTATCACTCTGGAACCTGGAATGGGCTGCCTGTGGGAAGAACACAGTGTGATTAATCCACAGCCTCCTAATGTCAAGGGGAGGCAGAGCAGATTCTCAGCAGACCTGGGTTCTCAGGGGAAAGACTGAAGCCAGCTCAGTGCAAACTGCATTCCCTTCCAAGCCCAGGTCAGATGGCCTGCAGGGAATCTGACAGAAAGAAAATCCCAACAACCAGTCAACCATGAATAGCTTCCTCCCCAGACTTAGACACCTCCCTGTCTTAGATGAAGGGGAAAGGGACGTTCTTCTGGGCCATGACACAAGGCAGATGAGCAGGCCTTCCTTACATCCTCCATTCTCTGCTTGGCCAATCCCAGGGGCTCCTTTGCTTCCCCCCATTCTGGGCTGTCTTCCCTTGCCTCAGTTGGTCCCTTCTTTCACTACAAACCCCCTTCCCAGGTGGGCTTGAGCTGCTGAGCGGCTGCAAGGCTGGCTGGAGGGAAGGATTTAATCTAGGATATCTCCCATCTCAAAGCCTTCATCTGAAGCTTGCAGAGGGCAGGGGGAAGGGGAGGCTCTCCAATTTGCTTGAGAAGCCTCTGAAGCAGTTTCTGAGGCTCTCTCCCTACTCCCCACTGTGTTGGAAGGCTGGTTCCAGACCTGGCACCACTGAGCCAGGTCATGCCAGGTCACATTGGAACTGCCCTTGGCTTGCCCTGTCCCGGGCTGCCAGGCCACAGTAGCACCACCAGCTCATCCTCTCACCTGGTCGTGTCTGCCACCCTCAGAGGCAGATAAGCCCAAAGACTGCAGAGGTCAAGGGGTGACAGCTCAGGCCCCCTGGGCTGCACCCACTGGATGCGAGCCATTTCTTGCCCTCAGTTTGCCCACCATTTCCCCTGTGGAAATCATTGGCTGTGGACCTCCTGTGTGCACAGCTTTGGAGTATCTGGTCTCATTCTCAACCATCCAGCACAGTAGATCTTGTGAGCCCCCTCGTGGAGGCAGGCGCTGAGGCTTGGAGAGGTTAAATGACTTGCCTAAGGATGCCCAGTGAATGAGGGGCTTGAGATCTGAATGCAATGCCCATGTCTTGTCCTCATTGCTTCCTGATACCTAGAGCTCCCATCACCACCCAACAGATTCTCTAGAAAAGGGGCTGTCCCATCACCAAAGAGTCAAAACCTCCCTTAGGAAAGCTGAGCATGCCTAGAGAGGCACACAGGCTTCACCCCATCTCCTCAGGACTTCGGGAAGTTGCCCAGGGTGCCGCAGGGATTCCACACTGTGCTGGGAAGCCTGTGGCTCTGAAGGGGCCACAGGACAGGCAAATCTGGGTTCACAGGTCAGCCCTGACACTTCTCAGCAAGGCCCCTGGACCTCAGCTTTCTCCTGCGTAAAAGAAGAATAAGCTCCCACATCAAACAGTCCTGCGAGCATTAACTGAGCAAATGTATGAAAAGTTCCCAGCACGTGGTAGAAATACAAGAACTGCTCTCCTCACTCCACTGCCCTATTTGGAGATTTTTTTCCTCCCACTTAAACTCTAACTTGGGCCTATACCTTCCAGAGGTCACCAAGGAGAAAGTCCTGTGCCTCAGAGTTCAGCTGGTTCATGCTCACAACTCAGTGACTCAGTGGAAGAGCAGCTGGCACCACACAGGACCGACCCTAGCCCCATGGTGACGATGCATGGTGATCACCTTCCCTCTCATGCGGAAGAGGTCATGGATCTGAGCATCTTCAGCACGTGGGGTGGGTGGAAGATCAAGCCTGAGTGGGACAGTAATATTCCCACCTCTGAGCCAGGCTCAGTACGAGGGCAGACACAGCACAAACCACAGCCATTGACAAGCATCAGACCCGAGTAGCCCAAGAGACTATGACTTGTTAGTACAACCTCCCTGAAGCAGGGGAAACTCATCGCTCAAGACCGAGATCAGCTTTCTCCAGGTGTGGTCTCAGGGCCAGCAGATCTCCTGAGTCCTGAGCAGGACTAAGAGCTGTCTGTTAAGCCAGCCCCCAGGGCATTCTGAAAAGTGTGAGGATGCTTCCTTAAGAAGGGAAAGAGGGGCAAGGGGCTGGCACTGTTCTCAGACACAACAGGAGATTCTCCAAGGAGCCAAGTTTTTCACATAAACACAGCCATAGGTTGAAATAAACATGATTGTTAGAGGAGCATCTTTCAGCTTTAAATTTGAAAAGGAGAACCAGGCTGGCCACATCTGAATGGCTTTCCTTGCTGTGAGGAATTCCATGAAGCAGCTGGGTGTTGGTCAGCTCCTTACACTGCACTGCAGGAGCCTATTCTCCCCTTTCCTTCCCCTGGCCAAGCCGCCTCAACCCTGCTGCGCTGGTTGGAGAAAGAACAGCGGTCATCTACCAGCTACTTCCCAGCCTCCAGCAGAGACATGAGGAGAAAGTCAGGCACAGCTTCAGACCTATGTGGGAGGTTTAGGAACTCCCAGGGGTGCTCTGTGTGAGGCCCCCTTCTCCTTATCCCAGATGCACACAGCTTCATGGTTTCCAGGGCAGGGAAGATGACCTCTGCAGGAGAGCCAAGTCCTACACATGCCTTCTCTAGCTTTACTAAAGCAAATGCTCTCTGATGTGGGACCAGACTCAGAGAGAAAGAGGTGAGAATTTGCTAGGAGAGAGGTTGCTACCCACTCCTCACCCTGCACAAACCTGTGACAGATAGAAGACCATCTCATCTCTTGACTCTCTGCCTCGATGCATTCTGCAGAGACCTGGCCCTGAATCCTGGCTCTGCTGCTCTCTGGCTGTGTGACCTTAAGCTCCTTCCTCAACTTCTCTGACCTTCGATTTCTCCACCTAAAATTCCTTTGGCATCAGTCCTACTCAATTTGCTAGTTGTTGCACCCATTGAGTGAGGCCATGGATATAGAGTGAGGGACAGGTGGCAGGAGTTCCATGAACAGGATGGGTGCCTGGGACTGCCAGGGTGCTAACGCTTGGTGACAGCTCTTCCAGCTCTGCTTCTCAGGCTGTGTCATGCAGTCTCATGGCACCAGTTTACATATGGAGTACCTGGTCTATAGACAATGCGATGGACTCTGTAGAAACCCTGCCCTCCCATGGTTCTCAGGAGTTCTGCCTGAACCTCATCACTCTGCCAAGCCTGGCACTCTCCAGGACTGCTTTCGGGGGGTTCCCTTCCCCATAGTGCCTGGCTCCCTTCCCAGGGACTGGAGAGAGGATGGTTCCTGAGAGGATACCCCAATCCCAACAAAAACAAATGTCTCTTCCTCCGGGAGCCCTCAAGTGGGCTTCTGTCTAGACAAGGCTCTCCAAGGTGGAATCTTGTCGTAGGTTATAGTTGTCCCTTCGCCACCCACTTCCTGATCCATAATGGGTTTCCACAAGCATCAGGCTGCTGGATCTGCCTTTCCATTTGCCCCAAGGTCACCAAAGTGAGACTGAGGCTCACACAAGTTGAGTGGCAAGTCCAAAAGCTGTCTGATTCTGAAGCTTTTAACTGGAGAGCTGTATGCCCCAGTAAGTAAGGGCCAGGGTAGGGTTTCCAGTTCTTTGCTATGGAATATTTCCACATGGAATAATTCCACCCCATGCTATGGAATCCCAGGTGTGATGGGGTATGGGGAATAGAAGGACATCCTATGGTCACAGGTCTCAAGATGAACTCTAAGGAGAACTGTGGGTAAGAACCAGGAGTCTGGAGGCTACAAGATAGCCAGGGGCAGGTGGGTCCCCAAAGGCACAGTGTGGTGCTGACCAGAGACTCTTAACCTGTAGCTGGCATTCAAGAAGCTGCTACAGGAGGCTCTCTAAAGACAGGTGAAAGGGACCACTTCTCTGGCAGCCCCATGTTCCAGCCCCACACCACCAGGTATTAAATTCTGCACTACACACATTTCTCCTCTGTAAAGAACAAGAGTAACTCCTGTGTAATGAGGCCATTGTGAATACTAATTAAATAATAAATATTAATTAATAATACTAGGTTATAAAGTACCTTTATACCAGGTACTCAGTCCCCACTCAGTGGATAAAAGAAATTTCTCTCATCTACTCATTCACTCACTTGTTTAGCAAATAAATGGCCCCATACTAGGCATAGGCACTGTGTGGAGACTGGAAACATAACCTCGAGGAGAAAGGCAAGGCCCAGCCCATGGATCTGCCACCAGGGGGTAGGGTCTCCTCCCCTCCCCAAGTGAATCTGATCAGTTACTGAGTTTGGGCCTTGGGTCTCCAATTCTCCATCCAGATGAAAATCTAGCACTACCAGAAACAGGGCACCCATAAGTTGGGCCTAATTAGGGATGCCTAAAATTTCTGGTCTCAGAGAGTTTTTTTAATCACTGTAGATCATAAGTCATTACTGAGTCCTGAAATCACTTACTAAGTTGTGAAGAGGTTTTTCTGATGAAAGAATAGAACAGATTAGATTAGGATGGAGCAGTACATACAAGAAGTTTCCTTGCTTCGTCCAGTTTTCCTTGATACATATGCCTCCAGGCATGTTCTGTGCCATGATGTAAATGTATTTCTTACTACATGTAGAGGAGAAACCTCTGCTCTATGGAGACATGGAGAGGAGGATGTGCATGTCATTCACTTGCTCCCCGGTGACCTGGCAGGTGAGGTGCGGGGCTGCAATGGTCAGGGATTTCTGAACCTCCTTCTAGTCCAGGCATCCTCCCTGCTGTGGTTGGGACCCAGGACCTGGTGGGTTGGCTGACTCCAACATGGGGAGACTCTCAAGCAGTACCTGCCACAGGGACTGATTTCATGAAAATTCCTGTGTCCAGCATGGGGAGCAACCTTGGGAGTGGTCAGTCCCAGGGGCAGGCACTGTCAGGCTGGTTTTTATTATCCCTTTTTTCCAGGTGTATCAGTTAAGTGACACCCATGACAACAGCACTTTAGAGCTGGGTCTCCGCTCTTCCCACTGCCAGTACTGCCTATTTGATGATTCTCATGTCAGGTCCTGCCATTTCCAGAATCCAGGGCAAGATGTTCCCAGGAAATGTGAAGGGGAAGAGCAAGTGAATACATGAATAAGTGAAGGTGGGAAGAGCCTGGTGCTGGGCTAGTGCTCCCTCCCTGATTCTCTAACAGCGATTCTCAACCAGGGGTGATTTTGCCCAGAGACCTAGGCAGCGCCAGTGATATGGGGCCTTAGAAAGTCTATTGGGAGCCCCTGTGCCAGGTGCATGGCATGGGGTCCACTTGCAGATGAGAAAGGCTCTCACATGCCATGTCCCTTGAGCATGGTTGTACTCAGCAACCATGGCTTAAGCACACAGAGCAGCACTAGGACCTGTGCCCAGATCCCAGGGGCACGCACCATTTGCATGGCCCCTGTGCTCCTGAAGGAGCCGTGTGTCCATCCTTCAGCAGCTGCCCCCTGACTGGCCTGGCAGTCAGGGTGGCCCTGCAGTTTGGATTGGTTACAACAAGGAGGTGCAAGAGTCAGAAGGATGAGCAGCAGAACCATGGCTGCCAGGCTGACCCTGCTTTCTCCCAAAATCTCTGCCCCTCAGGCAATTGCTCCTGGGCAATGGAGCAGGACTGGCACTCACCTAGCCCTGGGAGAGGAAGATGGGGTGAACAGAGTTGTTTGGGATCACACACTCTCCCTTCCAGATCTTTCCTGCTCCTACTTTTACCTGTAATGCTGGCATGGCTACTCCTATAAAGCGCCTCTGAGCTCACCAGGAGAAGCCAAGGGTCCTTTGCTCAGGGAGCATCTGGCTGCTGAGGCTGGGCCCCTTGAGGCCCGCAGAGAACACATGATGAGAGAGTGTCATGGAGCAGCTGGCAGTGCCAGGCCTGAGCTCCTTCCTGGTGGAAGGGACTGTCCAGAGACTGTGTCTGGCTGAGTCTAGCCCATCTGGCCACCAGGAGCTCTAAGGAGTGATCCTCCATAATGCTCCACCTCCAGAAGTGGTCAGAAACTTCGCAAAGAGGTGCTGCTGACAGCTCGCAGGTTAGCCTTTGTGGAGTGAGACTCTACCCAAGTCTAAGCAGCGCAAGTTCCAGAGCCTGCTGGGATTCAGAGGCACACCAGAGCCCCCGGCACCCCGCAAGGCCCACTGAGCACAGCTCGTCCCAACTCTGCTTGGGATGTCAGGGGAGCAGCAAGAAATCAGTCAGTGCTACAAATCCAGTGCTTTTTGCCCCAGAGAGCTGGTTATTAAACATCGCTTGGCCTGCCCTGGTCATCAGGGAACAGGAACCAGGAGGGGACAGGTTGTGGGAGACTGCTTGAACCCAGCCCGATTCTCCTCCTGTCTTCTTTTCTCCTGTGACTTCTTGTTTCTCCTGCCATAGGGTCCTTCCCTGGGTCTGTGATACCAGGTGTTGGGCACCCTCACGTCCTGGGTTAGATCAAGCCCAGCCTTCCCTGTGCCTGGTTCCCTGGCCTCTAACTGCAGGCACAGCCCTGGGTCTGAGCAGCACGTGGAAGCTTGCCAGACCCACAGAACTGGAGGTGAGCATGGGTAGCAGGGGCTGCTGCCCACTGGGGAGAGACTGGAGGACAGATACTTTCTCTGTGAGCTCAGCCCAGCCTGAAGTTGACTTCTGGCCTGGGTAGCCAGTCTGGCAAGCCCAGGCAAGCTGGTTTCTTCAACCACAACCCCTGGGGCATCCTTGACTTCTACCTGCTACAGGATTTAGAGGCCCTTGTACGTGTAATGTGGTTGTAGAAGGTTCAGATTCCCGCCAGGCCACTGCCATCATGGCACCCGACCACATCATGTTCCTGGGGCTGGACAAAGCCAAACTTGTTCTCTCCCAGGGCACAGTGGCATCAGAGTCAGTTTGAGAGCGTTTGGCTTTCCCAGTCTATAACCTGAGTTTGGGTCCAGTCAAGCCAGGCCAGGCTACAGGCTGACACCCCTCTCCCATGTCCCAAATATCAGGCTAGTGGAGCCAAAATGGCCAGGCCAGATGTACAGTGACCCTTATGCAAATCAAATCTCTGCTTTACACTCGTAAGAGGCACTGTCCAGTGGAAGTCAATCTAAGGCAATCAGAGGTAATTGCGCTTTTACAAAGCAATAACCTCCCAGGATCCATCCAATTCCACAAGGAGAGGGCCCAGGTCAGCCCTGCACATGGCTATATCTCCAGCACCAAAACAGGTGACGTGAAGCAGGTGTTCAATGAGTAGTTGTTGAATGAATCAATACAAAAAATGAGCTTCAAGTCATGCTTACGAGATCCTACGCTTTCTTCTAGGAGTCTAAATGAACTTATAATTTCTGATTTCCAAAAGTCAAAAGGGGTTACAAAGACACAGCAAGCGCCACACAGGAGGAGCTGAGGAGGCATCATCCTGGAACCAGAGAGCAGGGCACTGAGGCTGAGGACTGGGTGAGGCCCCGGCCAGCACTCCCAGGCTTTAAACAAGGGACCAATGATTGACCCAGCCCGTTACAGCTCAGTTTCATCAGCTGTAAGATGATGAGGGGAGCCTAGCATGCCAAGTGTTATCAAGGAATAAGTGAGCACAGGCAGGTGCAGGGGTCAACCTGCTGCTTCACAGACACTCAACACGTGTCTGCTGCCCTCACCTGAAGGACCTCAACTGAGGAAGTAAATTTTGCCATTTCAT
Organism: Colobus angolensis palliatus; assembly: GCF_000951035.1. Classification (NCBI taxonomy): domain Eukaryota; kingdom Metazoa; phylum Chordata; class Mammalia; order Primates; family Cercopithecidae; genus Colobus; species Colobus angolensis. Next base: position 2,686,371 of record NW_012116333.1, read on the forward strand.
TGTTGGCTGCTATGGGCTGAATGTGTGTGCTCCAAAATTCACTGAGATTACCCCAGTGGAATGGTGTTAGGAGGTGGGGCCTATGGGAAGTAATTAGGTCATGAGGGTGGGGTCCCTTGTGATGGGATCAGTGCCCTTATAAGACGAGACACAAGAGGGCTTGCTTATACATGTGCACGCTCACTCTCACTCCCTGATGTATGAGAATACAACAAGAAAATGTCCATTTACAATCCAGGAAGAGGGCCCTCACCAGAAACCAGGTCTGCCAGTGCCTCGATCTTGGACTTTCCAGCCTCCAGAATTGTGAGGAGTAAATGTCTATTTTAAGCCTCCCAGCCTATGATATTTTAGTTCAAGCTAAGACATTCTCCTCATAAAGCATAGACCATAGACAAGGACATTCCCCTCTAAAACAAGAGGGCTGTTAGAATTGCACAGAAAGGTCAAGAGCTTGGCCCAAAACTGACCAGCAAGTTGCAGGTTCAGAGCAAGGCACCCTGTGGCACGGGGTGGTGGAGGCTGTGTGTGCTGTGCATCTGCAGGTGGAGGACCATCTGTGAGCAGGGCTCCAGGCTGTGCATAGACAGGGAGAAGCTGTCACACTTCACTCCACTGAACTGCTCCTCAGACATGCCTGAGTCGATGGCTCAGAAAACCAACCCAGAAAGAAGACAAGAGGAATCAATTCCAATTTGTTAGAGCCTCTGGGTGTGATAAAGCCAGCCCCTGCCATCTCCACTGTCTTCCTGTTTCCCCTTCTCTAAGAAGTGAAAGCACCATTCAATTAAGGTAATTAAATTCACCCGAAGATCTTGGGCTCAAAAACCACACTACCGGCAAGTGGTCAAACCTAGCAACGAAGCAAACCCCAATGGCTTCCTGTGGAAAGATGGGCAAGGATGAGGAGGAAAATGGAACACATCTTCAGCAGCTCAGGGGTGCACCTTGGGCCTGCAGGGGAGCCCCAGCTCTGCAGAGTCCAGCTGCCTGAGCCTCCTGCAGCACCAGAGCCCTCCCCAAACAGGAAGGACTCATGTTTACGGGCTGAATCAAAAGTTTCACTTCTGTGGATGTCTGGGAGAACTCAGCCGAGAAGATCCTTAGGACATGACATAAAAGTGAAATGAAACCCTCGTTTTCTCCCCCAGAGCCACCAATTCTCCCATGAGCCAAGAGTGGGGCTGGCAACACCTCCCAGGACATGCCAATGGGAGCCTGAGTCCACAGGCCAGAGGTTCAGGGTTTCATCCTGGAGAAAGCAGAAGGTGGTAAGGTGGTGAGCCCAGGCTGACTCTCATCCCCAGTTCTTCCCTGTCTTTACATGCTGTGTGGCACTTAGCAACATCCTGCACCTCTCTGTGCCTTTGTTTCTCAACCTAGAAGATGGTGACAACAAGGCCCACTCAACCTGCCTCAGAGGAGTCATGAGAATCAAACAAGATCACGATGCTGAAGTGTGTCATGAACTACAGGGTGATGCATACACTTGAGCCGTGACCGTCACTGTGTCATCTCAGTATTGACTCACCGCATTGGCTTCCTCTGATTGTGATCCACTTTGAGTGCTAAAAGTTGATGAGACCCTCATGTAGCCAGATGATGATGATGATGAAGAAGAAGTCATCCAGTGGAATTTGAATTTCAGATAATGAATAATTTTGTTAGTATGAATGTATCCCACATATTGCATGGGATATACTTACACTAAAAAAGTATTTATTGTTTATTTGAAACTCACATTTCACTGGGTGTCCTGTATTTTTAATTTGCTCAATCTAGCAGCCTGGCCATGCCAGACCACCAACTGTTCCCTCTGTGCAGTGTCCCCAGGACCACCAAGACCTGGCCCCAAGCCCACTCCATCACCAGCTGTGAGACATGGAATATCTGGGTCCTCCCTCTGAGGGCTCTTTGTCTCACCTCATGGGTGATTGTGGTCCCTGAGCTGGGCCCTCCAGCATCACCAAGTGGGGCTCTGGTCCTGTGGACCTGACACGCTCCTCAGTTATGTGGGGGACACCTGCAATAGGGCTTGGCATGTAGGAGTTGTGAGTCTTCTCCTTTTACACTTCCTGTCCTTACAACCTGGGACACATGAGCGTCCAGGGTAGATCAGCAGAAGGTGGACTGCATGACCTTCTCAGGCCTGGGTTGGCTGCCAGCCAGGAGCCCTGAGGAAGACAAGGGGAACATGGACCTCTGTCCCTCTGCACACTGCAGTAAACCTCTGTTATCACATCCCAGGGTCCAAGATGTGCACTCAGCAACCAGAGCTGAAAACATTTCCCAGTGACCAGGGTGCACCAGGCACACTGTAGGTAATAGATTAACCAAGCCAGGGACCTCACACCAAGGATCTCAAAGTCTAGTGGGAGAGATAGATTCACCTCAGTGCAGGAAGGATAAAGCAATGTAAGTGATAAAAAGGGAAGAAAAGATTCTACGAGGAACAGAACAGAGGAGGAAGTTGTCAGCAGTTGTGGCCGAGGACAGGGAGCGACATTCCAGGCACAGGGACTACTACTTGAGGAATCCGGTCCAGGACACATGGGCCCTGCCCCTCCCTGGCACAGGGCACCACAGGCCTGGAGGAAGGAGGGTGTGGGAGCAGGCAGAGCTCCCCTGCCAAGAGGGACTTGAAGGTCGTGCATAGGCATTTGTAAAGGATTAGGAGGGAGAGAGAATTGTATCCGCAAAAAGCAGCACATCCCAGTCAATAATAAAAGCATCACAAGGCGTGGCATGGAAAAAAAGCATCATGTGAGAAAACATTTTGGAAGAGTTAGAATTTAGCAATGACTGCGCAAAGGGTATTTCAGTGCTCATCTCAAGGAAAAGCTGATTCATGAGGATACATGCTCAAACTGAGTTTGTTTGAAGTATTCTGATTCAAAAAGATGACCTTACAATAAGGAGAAGAAAATACACATCCTTAAGTGTAATTCTTGGGGCTCCAAGGCTGCAGGGCACTGCCAGTTCACCCATGAGCATATTCACAGTGGGCATGGCAGACCCTTTGCTCTTCTCCAGGGGATCAACTGGAGAGTCCATTTTTAAATTCCTGCCCAGGGATCCTGTTTCCCCTAGTGTGTTCTGGTGTTTTGCAGAACCTTCTCCACCTGATGCAAGTTTGGCCTGGGTCGGTGGAGGAAGTGCTGTTGAGGCCTGCACAGTCGCCTGGAGGTAGAGGGCAAAGCCAGCATTTCATCCACTCACCCTGTAATTTAGATAACGCATCACTTAATGACCATTCACACTGTGGCTGTATACAGAGCCCCAGGTAATATACTCAACAGTACATGGAAGTTTGCTGGACGCTGGCCCTCCAGAAGGCATCAAAGCCATTCCCCAACTTAGAGCACTGAGAGCAGTGTGAGAGACCAACTGGGAAATGGCAAAGTCACGATGAAGTCTCTTTTCATCTCCCCCGATAGAAATGCAATCTGGACATAAACAGTACATGCCACGCTGCTGAAGGATGCCTTCCCCAGAGCCAGCCTGTCAATAGTCTCCAAGAACAATCCTGTCCACCTGTTTCCATTTCTTACCAAGGGGGAATTTTACATATTTGAGGGATGTGGAATCAAAAAGTAAATAAAATCCACTTGGATTCAAATTCACTAATTTGAAATTTGTGATAATTCTGCGATTATTGGATTATAATCGACTGTCAATAAAGTAAGTCCTCCTAGGCCTGTCAATAGTGTGAGTAATATCATGGCAAGTGGAAGGGTTTTCTCATTTATTGAACAGATATTGCTTGCACTGTACACTATGCTACATGAAAAAGAAACACAAACGTGGACCCTGCCACCAATAAGCACTCAGGCTAGCAGGAGGAACAAACATTAAACAACAAATCACCCAGTTAAATGCTTAATTATAATTATGGTAAGTGCTGCAATATAATGGGTACAGCCTATGATAAAGGGATGTAATGAGCAGACTTGGAATAGCCTGAGGAAGCTGCATCATCAAAGGGACATGTGAACTGGGCTCTGAAGCACATGTTGGAGTTAACCCGGTAATGATGAAAGGATGGAAGTAAAAAAGTCCAGGCAGAGGGAACACCATGTGCAGAAGCCCTGAGGCAGGAAGTAGGATGGCATAAAACTGGAAAAAGACCAGGGTGGCTGGAAAGCCAAGTATGAGGGGAAAGATGGCACAAGGTGTGGATGGAAAGAGAGGATCTGTGTTAAGGAGATTGATCTTCATTCCTTAAAACTGGAAAGCCATCAAGGGATTCTAAGCAAGAGGTTGATATGAACAAGTTTGAGTGTTGAAAGCTGCTTCTTGGTGCAGGGCAGGAATGGGCTGCTGCAGTGGCCAAGGGATTTGAGACAGCAGCTTGGTCCACACAGTGACTGTGGAGATGGAGACCGGTGTGTAAGGAAGAGACCTTCGGAAATGAAACTCATGGGCCTAGGAAATGGATGTCATAGGTGAAGGCACAGGAGGAGGAAATCGAAAGTGACATCAGGTTTCTGAGGTCCCCAGGGAGAAAGTGGGCTTGCAGAAGGCTCATGGACTCTGCCTTAAACGTGTGGGTTGGAAGGGCTGTGAGACAGGGGCACCCAGCTGCCTGGTGGGTGGGCAGAGGCGTGGACTGCAGCCAGGCAAATGGCCTGGCCTGGACACAGCCTCAGTGTATGGATGCTTGCAGGGACCATGGTGTGGGGACAATCACCTGCATGTAGACTGTACAGTGAGGAGAGAAGAGGCTCCAGGGCTGGGAGCAGAGGAAATCCAGCAGTCAAGGAGAGGAAGAGACTAAACATCCCGACAGGGAAGGGAGAAGGAAAGAGTCAAAGTGAGAGAGTATCTCAAGTAGACGGTGGCCACTAGGCTAGATTGCAGTCTAGAAGTTCAGTCAGATGAGGAGCAAAAGTGCCATCAGAAGATCCATCAGGGAGGAGTGGGGGCCAGACACTAAAGGCCGAGTGAGACGGGTAAGGAAATAATGGAGCGGGGAGATAAGAAGCATTTAAGAGAACAGTCTTTGAAGGCCACAGACATAAATAGGAATTGACCAGGTCATGATTAAATATTGATGTTTATTTCTATGCATTCATGACGAGGTTCCAAGACCTTGTTTAGAACATGGCCCTGCCATGTGCACTGTATCATCCGTCATGCTGCCTGAAGGGGACACACCCTTTCACTGGCAAAGTGCTCTACCAGCAAGAATTTTCGCCAGTTCAGAGTGGCTTCCTTCAAATGGTTCAAAGTGGTGAGCAAGAGAGTTTTTCCACTGGCATCTGGAAAATTCATTCCAGCAGCAATGTCAGTGAGTCCATGAGGCAACTGCCTAGGGGGAAAGCCTAAGCACAGGGTGAGGGGTGTCCTAACCATTCACAAAATAAATGCCACTATGTCGTTCTGCACCTCCGTCTCATCAGTGTGTGACACCAGATGGGTTTCATCCTCATCCCTAAGTCAGCTCTCAGTGGAGCTGCAGGCAGGGGAGTGGCCTTATTATTTAGAGATGCAAATGGATCAACCTGAATTTTTTGGTAAGCCATAAGACCCAAGACCAGGAGTCTTTCTCAACAAAATTCATGTTATCTTTTCCCTTCTTTTCTGTGTCTCAGTTTGCCCTCCAGGAAAAAAAAAAAAAAAATCAGCATAAAGATAACCCAATTCAAAGCATTACCACAAACAGTGATTGAGCTTCTATTTATTGAGCTCAGTATACAAAGGTATACAAGACTCCCTTCCTTGGTTCAAGGAACTTCCTTTCTAGTTGAGGAGAGAAAGCAGTGATCATCAGTTCCTGAAACATATGGGTCATGATGTATGAAGTGACAACACGGCTGAGCTTTGGAAAAGGTAAACCCAGGATGCTTTGGGAACACAAAGGAGGCCCATCTAAGCCAGCCTGGGAAGTCAGGGATAGGGCCTCGCCGTATGGTGGCAGACACAGAGCACCTCTGTGATTCTCCAAAGAAATAGGCGCCACAAATTCAAACTATTATGATTGTTAATATTATTAATAAACTACCTTGAACTAGATTAATATCCAGGAGCTACAAGCTGGGAAAGGTCTTATGGAAACCCCAAAGGTCTGCATTTAAAATGTGCAGAGTGGATTTATTTTAATTAGTTCACTCTTCATTCTGAGCATTCTGAAAATCCTCCTATGCAGCTTTTTGGTTCTTTTAGCTGTCAGAAGTCTCAAGCCTTCTGCCAACAATGAATCCAACACTGTGCTGCCACTTGCTGAGTGGACTTGACTTTCACTGCTCCAGTTCTCTTTGCTACAAAACCCAACTTATCAGTTCAGTGGGAAAAGGGCCTTGGGTCAGATTTTATTAGCAAAAAATAATTCACAACCGGGTCAATCATATTAGAAAACTGAAAAGCTTAAAACAGGTTTCTAAAAATGTCTTGGACCATGGACAAATTAATGGATATTAGGAAGGATATAAATTGGCCTTATGGTCAAATATGCCTATTTTTAGAATTTTGTTGAGCTCAAGTACAGATTATTTTTCATTTTTGAAGGCCAATTACATTGTTGTATAACTGTCATTTAAGGATACTTTGGGTCAGGTGTGATGATTCACTCCTGTAATCCCAGAACTTTGGGAGGCCAAGGCAGGCAGATCACTTGTGGTCAGGAGTTCGAGGCCAGCCTGGCCAATATGGTGAAACCCTGTCTCTACTAAAAATACAAAACTTAGCTGGGCATGGTGTTGCACACCTGTAATCCCAGTTACTTGGGTGGCTGAGGCACGAGAATTGCTTGAACCCAGGAGGTAGAGGTTGCAATGGGCCAAAATTACACCACTGCACTCCAGCCTGGGCGATAGAGCAAGACCTTGTCTCAAAAAAATAAAATAAAAGATACTTTTTCCACTGAACTTGTGCTTGGCCCTTTGGTCAGTGGGGTTCCGCTGAAATTATTTTTCTTCTTTCTAGATGGGCAGTGATGATACCAAATATAAGCATAAAAAGATGTTTTAAAACTACACATCCTGAAACCCAGCACGGCAGGCACCTGCAGCTTCCAGTACTGTAACAGGTATGGAACTAATCCAAGAGCAGGCATCTAGAAACACCTTCTGTTTTTGGCCATTATGCTGAAAGGTACAATGGGGGCTGGGGGTGGGGGGAGAATGAGGTCAAGTTTCTGACTGTCCCATCTGACCCCAGGTATATCAAATCAGAATTGAAGAAATTATCTGAATAAAGCTAGCAAGGTGGGGAGGGAGTCTCTCTTTTCCTTGAGGCAGAAGCAATGTAGTTATTTTCTGAATGCTCTGAAAAATCAATGAACATCCTTCACCACTGTTTGGAATGAGGATGTAAACCCAGGATCAGGTAGGGTTCTTCAACCCTTCAACGAGCAACAGAAGCAGAAACTGAACAAATGAGGTAGAAATGCATATGTATTAAAAGAAAAATGTACCTTGTAGACTCAAGGTGACGGCTAAAGTTCCAGGCTAGGAAACGTCAGGGGTCAGGTATGTCCTTAAGCATAGTGAAAGCTCTACCACCAGCAAGGAAGCCTGAGCATGCTTCCATCCTTGTGTAGCTCCAGGAGAACTGCTACAGTCCATGGGCTTGTCCTCGGTCTCACACCTGCTATTGGCCCTGGAGAGCCTCTGCAGGCACCTTGACTTTCAGCTTCACCGAGACTGAAAACCAAGGGGTGAGGAAATTTCCCACAAAGTATCAAGTACTTTTTCTCAGAGGATGCAAGCTGAGTATTCAAAAAACAAATAGCAAATACCTACTAATACGAGGGTGTGTTTAATTGGTTAGAGGCTGCTTGGTTGACTCTACCTAAGCTTCTAAATTTAGGTCTCCAACTAACCTATTTTCATCTTAATGAAAACTATCTTATTTTCATTCAAAGTGTAGAAACCCCCAATATTACTGAGTTCAGCCATTGCCAAGATCAGAATCCCAGCATTTAGGACATCAGGAGACTCCGGACTGTTTTGATAGGATCTCAGGGTACAGAAAACCTGACTCATAGTGGTCAGTGCCACTCAGGTTCCATCAAACCCCACACCAGCCTCAATAACATAAATTCATGTGGGATGGTGCTGCCATGGGCTCACAGCTTAGCAGTGCTGGCCAGGACCTGGGCTCCTCACTTGTCCACCCTGCCATCCTCTGCAGGTTGGCCTTCAGTGGCCATTGCTTGTCTCTCAGGGCTGCAAAGTGAATTCAATGTTATGGTTGAATCATGGCCCCCCTAAAAAAAAATCATAACTCTCATTACCTCAGAGTATGACCTTTTGGAAATAAGGCTGTTACGGATGTATCGTACTTAGTTAAGACAAAGTTATTAAGGTGGGCCCTAATCCAGTATGACTGGTGTCCTTATGAAAAGGGAAAATTTGGGCAGGGTGCAGTGGCTTATGACTGTAATCCCAACACTTTGGGAGGCCAAGGTGGGCAGATTACTTGAGCCTGGGAGTTCAAGACAAGCCAGAGCAACATAGTGAAACCCCATTTATCCAAAAAACAGAAAAATTAGCCAGGTAAGGTGTAGTGCACCTGTAGTCCCAGCTATTTGGTAGGCCGAGGCAGGAAGATCACTTGAGTCCAAAAGGTCGAGGCTGCAGTAAGCTATGATTACACCACTACACTCCAGCCTGGGTGACAGAATGAAAAAAAATTTTTTTTAATAATTAGAAAATTTTTAAAAGTTTGAAAAAGGAAAAGTGTGGGCAGAGAGACAAGCATAGAGGGAAGATGATGTGAAGACACAGGGAGAAGACGGGTGTCCTGAAGCCAATGAGAAAGGCTAGGATCAATTCTTCCTTACAGCCCTCAAAAGGAACGAACCCTGTGACACCTCGATTTTGGACTTCCAGCCTTCAGAACTGTGTGACAATACATTTTCAATGTTTAAGCCATCGTTTGTTATGGCAGCCCCAGCAAAGAAATCAAGCAGTTTCTGGCTTCTTGTCTGCATTCAAGGCAGGAAGAAGAGCACTGACAGAGTGGAGACAACAGGAATTGCTCCTTTGATTAGAGAGGCAGGAACTTTCACAGACTGCTGGCTGCTTCCATCCCTGTGATCACAGCCATGTCCTCTGGCCATGCTAACTGCATGGGAGTCTGAAGAGTGAGCGTGTGTCTTCTACTGGGGAAGGCGTGAGCTTGGCCAGCCCTCAGGGTCTCCCCTACTCATCACACGGGCTGATGCTCTCCCCTTGTATGCAGCCTTCTAAAAAGCATATGCTGTCATGAGCGTGTACTTTCCGGAGAGCCAGTAGCCTGCCTTTCAAGGTAGGGCTGAAGAGCATGTGCAGAGAGGCCTTCCCAGAGCAGGTCATTAGCTCCTCATAAGCTCATTCAGTCCACTAGAACTCAGGTCCCATCCTTTCTCCAGTTTAGTTCTGTCTTTCACAGAAACAAGTCAATCAGCCGATGAATCAGTGTTGCTAACTTACCAGAGTGCTGTGGTCAAGACATGGAAACAACAGACCCCAATGAAGCCTGGCCTCCAGGATGAAAGACAAACATTACTGACAGCCCAGCAGCTTTGAGCCTATGCCGGGACGCTACCCCCAATCTCCTGGAGCCTTGTAGTAAGGCCACATGATCCCACTCTACAGAAACAAAGAGAATGGTTGCCATCTCACAGCACAGATGCAGATGACAGAGAGGCACTGAGGCTGCTGGTGGCCAGCCCATGGTCACTCAGCAAGGGGATGTGGAGCCAGGCAGGATCTGGGGCTTCTGACATGTGGCCAGGCCTCCCTGATGGGAGTGCCTTCACCGTCCATCCCCTGGAGAGCTGGCAGTGACTCAGGCCAGCCAAGCAAGGAAGGGAGAGCATAGGCTGCTCAGCTCTGCTGCTGTGAATGGGAGTTGTCTGGCAGTGTTTGATCTGCCAGCTGAACACTTAACAGTACCCTACCAGGCGACCACTTTTCCAGACACCCCTCACTTGCACCTGCTCTGGGGTCAATACTTGCTACTTTATATAACTTTTTATATACCCATTCTCTAATCCCCTCCCCTAGGCCAGGCAATGTTCTGGGCAATGGGAGGTATATGTCCCAGGGGGAGCCGTAAGTATTCCAGAAGGAAGCAGCATCCTCAGACAGGATCCACCAGAGAATGTCATGCAGCACCATGCGCCCACCAGGATGGGTACTATCAAAAAGAAAAAAAAAAAAGCAGAAAACTACAAGTGTTGCGAGGACATGGAGAAACTGGAATGTCTGCACACTCTTGGTTGAAATGAAAATTGGTGCAGCCACTATGGAAAGCAGTCTAGAAGTTCCTAAAAAATTTAAAAGTAGAACAACCATATAATCCAGCGATTTCACTTCTGGGGATATACCCAAAAGAATTGAAAGCAAGGTCTTTGAGAGATATGTGCACACCTACATTTGTAGCAACATTAATCACAATAGCCAAAAGTTGGAAGCAACCCAAGTGTTCATCAATGGCGGAATGGATAAGCAAAATGTGATATATATATATACACACACACACACACATACACACACACTATATATATATGTATGTATATCTCACACATACACACTATATATATATGTATGTATATCTCACACATACATATAGTGGAATATTATTCAGCCTTGAAAATGAAATTCTGGCACATGCTACAACACAGATAAACCTCCAGGACATTATGCTAAGGGAAATAAGCCAGTCACAGAAAGATAAATACTGTATGACTGCACTTTTATGAGGTTCCTGGAGTCATCAAATTCATAAAGACAAAAAGTCAAATGGTAACTTCCAGCGGGGAGGGAAAATGGGAAGTTGTTGCTTAACGGGTAAAGAGTTTCAGTTTTGAAAGATGAAAAAGTCCTGAAGATCGATTGCATGTTAACGTGAATACACTTAACACTACTAAGCTGTATCTTAAAATTGATTCAAATGAAAATTTTTATATTATGTGCATTTTGCTACTTAAAAAACAAAGGAAGGGGCTATAACAGAGGTAATGGAGAATTAGCGAGACCCCAGGGATGTAGAGTTGGGTACAAGGGGCATGTTCCCAGAGCCCAGTCAGAGACTGGGGGAGGGGCCACAGCTATAGAGGACTGTGGTCCCCATGTCACAAGCAAGGCAGGAGGGGTGGAGAAATGCCAGGGATGCTGGTTCCCCCTCCCTCCAGGTTCCTGCAAGCACCTCCACTGGCCACCCCACAGGCTGGTCCCAGAGGTAAGGCGCCCAGGTGATGCAGACTCTCAGGATTGACTCTTAGGGTGGTTCTGGGATGAGGGGCAATCAGCAAACAGACAACCCAGCAGTCCCCACATGCCTAGGCCACAAAGATGTAAATTTAATCTTCAATCATGCTCAGTACCATGAAGAAAAAACCATGCACAGTGAGAGAGATGAGCAAGGAGGGAATGTCCATGGAATATCAGGGAAGAACTCTGCAAAAACACCCCTGAACTTCAGGCACTGTATGGGTCTGATTCTGCAGAAGATCAGAACCAATAGGATACGTGGCTATAGAGAGAGCAATTTATTTTAAGGAAATGGCTGGAGTGACTGTGGAGGGTGGCAAGTCCAAAATGGGAATAGCTGGAGACCCAGAAAGAGTTGATAAGACAGTTCCAATCCAAAGACGATCTGAAGGCAGAAGTTTCTCTTCCTCGAGGGACTGTGTTTTTTTAAGACATTTTATTGAGGTATGACTGGCATACAAAAAGCTATACATATTTAATGTGTACAGTTTGATGAGTTTGGAGATAAGTAATGCACCCCATGAAACCATCACCACAATCCATGCATAAACCTATCCATCACCTCCAAACATTTCCTCCCACCTCTTTTATTTATTATTTGTGTACGTGTGATAAGAGCATTTAACATAAGATCTATCCTCAGCAAATTTCAAGCACATAACACAGTATTGTTAACTACAGACACCTGCTGTACATCAGATCTCCAGAACTAATTCATCTTGCATAACTAAAAATGTTACGTCCTTTGACAAATAATTCCCCCCTTCCCTGCTCCCCAGCCTCTGACAACCCCCATTCTACTCTCTGCTTCTATGAGTTCGGCTGTTTCAGATTCCTCATGTAAGTGACATCATGCAGTATTTGTCTTTCTGTGACTGGGTTCTCTTAACAAAATGTCCTCCAGATTCACCCATGTTATCAGAAATTTAAAGATTTCCTGCTTGTTTAAGGTTGAATAATTCTATTGTATGCATATACCACATTTTCTTTATCCATTCATCCATCAGTGGAAATTTTGTTCGCTTCTGTGTCTTGGCCATAACGAACATGTGGGTGCAGATACCTCTTTAAGATCCTAATTTCATTTACTTTGGGCCTGTACCCAGATATGGGAATGCTGGATCATATAGTAGTTCTAGTTTTAATTTTTTGAGGAATCTTTATACTGTTTTCCACAGTGACTACATCAATTTACATTTCCACCCATGGTGTACAGGAGTTCCTTTTTCTCCACATCCTTCCCAACACTTGTCATCTTTTCTTTCTTTGATAATAGCCATCCTAACAGGCATGATGTGATATGTCATTGTGGCTTTGATTTGCATTTCCCTGATGGTTAGTGATGGTGAGCACCTTTTTATATACTTGTTTGCCATTTCTATGTAATGGAGATGTATTTTTGGAGATGTATCTGTTCACTTCCTCTACCCATTTTTAAATCAGAGGGTTTGAGGTTTTGTTTCATTTTGTTTTGTTTGTTATTCAGTTGTAGGAGTTTCTCATGTATTTTGGATATTAAGCCTTTATCAGATATGCAGTTTGAAAACATTTTCTTCCATTCCGTAGAATACCTTTTCATTTTTGTAATTGTTTCCCTTGCTGTGCAGAAGCTTTTGACTTGATGTAATCCCACTTGTCTATTTTTGTTTGTGTTGCTTGTGAACTCAGCCTTTTTACTCTTAGAGCCTTCAACTAATTAAATGAGGACCACCTGCCTTACAGAAGATAAACTGCTTTACTTAAAGTCTACTGATTTTAGTGTTAATCACATCTTAAAAATACCTTCACAGAAACAGCTAAACTGGTCTACAGTCTAGACGTATAGCAAGCTAGCCAAGTTGACACATAAAATTAACCCTCACAGGCACCATTTTCCACCTGGACCAGCACGTATTCTTGCGTAGAGCTGTATACCCTGTTCACACACTGCATCTTTTTCTTTTGCAGAGTAAAAAACAAAAATTCCCCACTTTGCAATTGCATCTGTGAATGAGAAGCTCCAGTTTTGTGGGAAGAGGGAAACACCTAAACTTGCCAGAATCATCACCAGAGACACCTGCCGGCTGACGAGGGCAGCTTTCTTGGAGCCAACAGATGATGCAGGGAAACAAGAAGTGCACAGATGGATTCAGTGACTCCTCCAGCATCGGCAGCGTGTTGGATGATGCAGACAGGGAAGTGAGCAGCCTCACAGACCGGGCATTCCGGAGCTTGTGCATCTCAGAGGATACATCCTTCCATGACTCCTATCTGGCCGTGTCCCCAGATATCAACCGACAGGTGTTTGGGACTTTTCACCAGAGAACAGTGAGCCACACCCAGAGGAAAAGTGGCATCTGGAGCCAGTTACCGTCACAGGGCACGGAACATTCAGGCTGGGCAGCCACCTTCCGACAGCTACCCAAGTACCTTCAGGGAGAGGAAAAGTACCCCAAAACCAGCCCCCCACCAACGCCAGTCCAGAGGAGACTGGAGGTGCCAGTTTCTGGCCTAAGGAGCAGCAACAAGCCGGTCTCCAAAGTATCAACACTAATTAAATCTTTCGACAGGACTGAGAGCCAACGTTGTGAAAGCAGGCCCACTACCAGCAAGCCTCCGGCTCTGAAAAATCCCCCCAAATTCGCTCCTCTTCCAGAAAGCAGTGTCAACTTCTGCTTTGATTCTGCATTTCTGACAGTCAGGAGGGTGCCTGCTGAAGTTTCCAACACCCATCAGAACAGCCACCAGCCAGGCAGGAAACACGGAGAACAGGAGTCCTCCAAGAACCCAGAAATGGCCTGTCACAGCTCCAGCAGCTTCCTCCCGGCAGCCGACGACATGGCCACCTCATCTGAGTCAAAATTCCCCTCTCCACACCACAAGCCAGCCACGGGTGAGCCTGGGAGAGGCAAAGGCACCTTTCTGCACAGTGAAAATAGTGCTTTTGAGTCATGGAATGCCCACCAACCAAAGCTGCTGGAGAGAAAGGACGCGGCTGGAACCGTCCCAGAAAGCAAAGCTCCCAAGCACTATGGGGACACGACCTTACTAAGAGAACCCCGTCCCCCTGAGTGCACAGTCTCTCCCTGCCAGGTGCAGGCCTGCTGCAGTCAGGAAGAGAACAGACTCACAGCAGGGGCTCTGTCCACATCCGTACCCTGGGGGTGCAGGGATCCAGGATCCCAGGTATTTGCTGTGGAAGGAAAAGCTCCCAGCTCACAGCCGGATTCTCAAGAGAAGCCAGCCCAGCCCCCATGGAGGAAGCCAAAGACTGGCAAAAAAGGGAAAGAAAGTCTACAAGATACCTCGGAAGAAAAGACACAGACCAGCAGGAGAGGCCCACCTTTGTATACAAAACACAACCCCCAGGGACAGTTTCCAGAAAATGATGCTCTTCACCTGCCTGTGGAACCCAATGAACATTATGAACCCCCCTTTAACATCAGTAAGCTCCTGACCCCCATCATACCCAGCAAGCACACCCTGGATTCAGCAGAGAACCAGCCGGCAGAGCAAACCCCATCACCCCCAGGACAGCTAAATGGATACCAAGAGAAGGAGCCCAGTGAATGTCAGTCTCGAGACAGCTACAAGTCCAAAGCCCCTAGCCTGCTGTTTAACCTCAAGGACGTACGGAAGCGTGTTAAGAGCACATACAGTTCCTCACCTCTCTTGAAAGGGCTTGATGAGAAAACTAGAGGTAAGGTTGATGGAAAGCAAGAACCTGTGAGCAACGGTGTCATCCTACCCAATGGGCTTGAGGAAAGCCCTCCAAACGAGCTTTCTAAGGAGAGACCCGCTGATGACCTCACTGCATCACACGTCAATCCCCAGAAAGGCCCTACAGCTGACCCCGGTGAGCCCTCTGCAGACAGCTATCTAAATCTTAGCGCAGCTTCGACTATCACCAAAGTCCCCTTCTATGTTAACGGGGAGGCTGCTGAGAGGAGCAGTTACGAGAATGACGAGGTGGAAGGAGAGATGGAGATGGGTCCTGCCGGATCCGGCTGGTGTCCAGACTCCAGGGAGCACCGCCCCAGGAAACACCTCTCCCTCAGGCTTTGCAGTAGGGATCCTGAACCTGGAAGGGCTACAGAGAAAACGAAGACCCACCAGTTAGAGAATGGGCTCTCCAGATCTGTGTCCCAAGAGACAGAACCTGAGAGGGAGGCAGGACTTCAGAACACACCCTTGAACCAGAAATTATCCCCAGGGCCCCTCTCTCCTGAGGAGGAAGATGTGTTTTACAGTGACAGCCAGTCCGATTTTATGCCAAGCCTCAAAGGTAAGGCCAAATTCAGCACCAGCTCTTCAGATCAATCCTTTGCCTCATTTGATGATCAGCAGAAGACATGGTTTACTGAGAACCAGCGGGAAGACAGGAGGAAGGATGTGAGTGCAGGTGACAGTCAGAAGGATGAGAAGGAGAACATGGTGGGGAAGGATGAGCTGCAGTACTGCGCCTTAAGCAATGGGCACGTGTGCCTGGAAGACTGCAGCCAGGGGGAAGCATTGCAAAGAGAAGGGAAAAGTGTGCCTGGAGGAAGAACCAGGAAGGCATCGGCAGAGGAAGCTAATTTCAGAGGCTCGCGGATTGGGGAAAATAAGGGTACGACCTTTTCACAGGCCAAAGACCTTACTCCCTCACCATCTTCTGCTTCAAATAGGCACGTGCTCTTTACCATTAAAGACAACACCCTCAGAGCCACCCCAGTAATTAAACCTATTATGCTGCCTCTCCTGAGGACCCTGTCCTTGGAGGACTCCCTCAGCAGTGGCCACAAAGAGGAGGAATTGCCAAGGCCAGAATGGGGTGAGGATCCTGGTTTCTGTGCCCCCGAAAACCAGGACATTCTTGGTACATCAACACCCACTAACACGCTGAGCACACGTGTGAAGTGCATGGCCAACGAGGTCATGGAGGACCCCAGGCAGGGGTCCAGCATGGCCAGGATGGAGGCCTCTCAGCCCGCCCCAAAGGGGAATTTCCCATCTATGCCTCTGGTGGGAGAGGGGGACAGGGTGAAGCCACCACCAGATGCTGCACATGGCCTCATGGCAAGCAATTGCAAGAGCGGCTCTGCAGACCCAGGGAAGCCAGCAGCCCCACGGCACATTCCCACCATCACTTTACCCGAGGGCGACCTAGAAGACCAGCCACCCCCATGGCAGCCTGAAACCTGCTGGGAAGAGCAGACACCAGGTTTCAAGAGTCACTTTTTGTCCACACCCAGAGCAGGGCCCCCTGGCAGAAAACTGGTCCCTGGTGAGATGGCAAATTCCCCTAACCCCAGCTCCCCGGGGGAGAGCAGTGCCTGCTCCCCTGCTGCCAGCAGCATTTGGGATGAGGCTTCCCAGGCCCCTGGAGCACCAGAGCTGCTGCCCGAGGAGCCTCCTCAAGCCAGTCCCTGGGCCAGCTCCAGTCCTGCCAGGGTCACTAGGAGGGAGGACCTGACCCACGCCCTCGTGTGGGAGAGTGGCTCTGACCCCCTACTTGAGCTGTCGGCAGAAGACCTCCGAACCCTGTCTCCAAGAGGTTCATTGCTGGATGTGGCTACCAGCCCAGCAGGCACCCCTGGGAGACTTGAGCTTCCTGCACAGCTAGAGAGGGCAGCAAGCAAGCCACCTGCAGTCCCACCCAAAACAGAGAAAGCCCTGCGGCGGGCGAAGAAGCTGGCAAGTAAGAGGAGGAAGACTGACCAGGCTCAAGAGAAGCACAGCGAGTCACAGGAGGGAAAACCCTGCCCAGAGGACTTGGAGCAGCAGCAAAGGCCACTGTGCCCCAGAGAGAGGCTCCGACACAGTTTCCCTGTGGTCCGTTCCCTGCCCCCTCCCGTGCACCGCCACTCTGTGTCTGGCTTCTCGGAGCCTGTTGGGAGGCAGCCCGGAGGCCCCCAGTCCCTCACACCCCTGCCCGCGTACCCTGCCACCCAGAAGGTCCTCCAGGATCCACAGTCCGGGGAGTACTTTGTCTTCGACTTGCCACTCCAGGTGAAAATCAAGACCTTCTATGACCCAGAGACGGGCAAGTATGTCAAGGTCTCCATCCCGTCCTCCGAGGGGGCCTCCCCAGAGCCGACCCCACCAGATGCCCTGGCCGCTCCCTATGTGCTGTACCCCGGCTTCCAGCCAGTGCCTGTGACAGCCTTGATGCCACTGCGGTGCTCCTCTCAGCTCTCCGCACCCACCTTCCTCAGGCAAGGCCCTCGTGCCTCCACGGCCCGTGCCAGGCCCCAGAGTGTCCACGAGTCTGGACTACAGCTGGCCTCAGGGCCTCATGGTGACTGCACCCCACACTCTACAGGCCAGCACCCTCATGGGCCTCCCCAGAGCCCAGAGGAGGAGGGTGCAGAAGCTCCAGGCCTGGGCATCATCTCCACCGACGACCTAGAGGACTTTGCCACAGAAGGCATTTCTTGAGTTACCGCAGGCTGAGCCCCACCCCCAGATGAACCCAGAGGAGCTTACTTCCCTCTCCCCCAAAACAAGCAACACACACACACACATATGCAGACACATGCACACGCACACGCATACACACACACACACACACACACACACACATGATCGTCAACACATGGCCTTTTTAGATCCGCAAAATCCAGAAGGCAGTAGGGATCCCAAGACAACCTCACCCAAAGGGCTCCCTGTCTCTCCTCTGATGGAGGGGCGCTGCTTGCTTGGCCCGGTCCCCTCCATGCCAGTTCCCAGGTGCACTCTACTCCAGCCCTTCTCCATCCCTTCCTTCCTCCCTCTCCTGACCTGCCCTGCTCTTCCCTGGCCCTGCCAACCAGGTGGGTGTGGCAAGGGCACCACCTGGTCCCAAGGGTCCCTCTGCACCTGCACCCACCCACTCACTTGTAGCCTCCTTGATAAGCAAACCTCTGAGGCCCCCAGCTCAGACTCAGCAGCCATTTCAGGTCACCTCAGGCAGACTGGCTAAGGACCAGCGCAGGGCAATTTTGCAGAAATGATCATTTGCATAGAATGGGTTTCCTTCACAGGGAGAAACTTGCCTCTGAAAGCTATTTTCTGATCAAGAAAAGGCCCACTTTTTAAAAAGTGAAACAAGTTTGCAGATACGGTTGTGTCCCTGGACTCCTGTCTTCCTTCTGTGGGCAGTGGGGGTCAGGACTGACAGAGCCACTTCCCTATCGACCACAGTCTGGCGTCCCACCTTGTCCCTCCAACACCTGTCCATGCCTTTGCAGGGCCAGGCCCTCCAGTAGGTCCTGACTGCCCCAATTTAGTGACCAGTACCTGTGCCCTCCACTTAAAAAGAAAGTGTGTTCACCCCCTCACCCCCTGTCAGTTCCTGACCTTTGGGGATTTGGAGGGAAGTGTCGGGATTCACTCAAGAGTTTGAGTTTTACCTAACGAAACAGGTCCACTGGCCCAGCACAGTAAAGCCAAAATCCACACTGAGGTTTGCAGTGGGAGAAAGGAGGGTGTTTATTTACAGGGCACCAGCAAGGAGAATCAGGCAGCTCACACTTAAAACCTGACCTCCCTCATGGCTTGCAAGCATGGATTTTTTAATGGCAAGGGAAATTTTCAGGAAAGCCAAAGTTACAGATGAAATTGTAAATCAGCACATGGAGTGTACACATTGGTTTGGCGTAAAAAGGCAGGATATCTTGAACTAGGGACTTATGGGTCATAGGGTGGAATCAAACATTTTCTGAATTGCAATTGGTTAAGGAAGAGAAGCTTTGGTTTAAAATTTGGGTTAGCAGAAAGGAATGTTGTTAGCTCTGGCTTGTGGGTGGGACTTCCCCCAGGTCCCCCAGGAAGAAATTTAGAACAAAGAGCCGTTCTCAGAGTTCAGTCCTCAGTTCCCTCTTCTCTGAGGTCTCTTTGCTAGTGGATCCATTTGGTGGGAGTCTAGGTTTCTGAAAAACAACTCAGAGTCACGAGTTCAGATGTTCTCTTTAATTTCCAGAGGGAACCAAACATCCCAGGACTCTGGCTTCCTTGGCTGTTGTTTTAGGTTACTATTACCTTCCTGCTCATCAAAAGAGCATCCTGCTCTTTTGCTTCTCAGGGCTGGCTAAGTGCCTGGAATTTCCCTTGAAAGAAGCCAAGATTTTTGTGTATTTCCATGGTTGGGGAGGGGTCCTTGCTCGATCTTAAGAGCAGGTGCCCTCTTGCAGGCAGCCGGCTAGGGAGCAAAACCAGCACCCAGGGTCCTGATAGGTTTCCACACCGTGGCTTCTACAGAAGCCTCTTAATGCTTGTTCTACTGGAAACACAGGGGCAAAACGTGCTTCCCTCTTTGTTTAGAAACCTCAGCAGCTGCCAGGACTGTGCTGCCCAGGGCGCAGGGGACCATGCAAGATGCATCGTCCTTGTCCTGTTGGCAAAGGCACCGTTTCCACACTGGAAGGATGAGGAGGCATTCAGTAAACCAAGTCCCAGACTCACACAAATACAGGGGCTTTGAGCACAGTTCAGGTCATGATTTGGATTCGAGATTTTATATCTTTTTGTTTTCCCAACAAGTGCAGCCACACCTGATTTTCATTGTGAAAATACCACACAACGCCCCCTCCTTTTCCCCCAGCCAATGCCATTCAATTTGGCCACACCTGTTGCCAGCCAGGCAACCAGCCAGGAGCGCAGGCAGACCACTATCCCAAAATCTGGTTCCCATGGGTCACTCACTGGGTGCAAGCGACAAGAACAAAGTTGCATTTTGACTCTGGCTCCGAATCACCTCAAGCATCCTCTCCACTTTGTTTTCATCTCACTAAAACATGAGAAGGAATAACTCATTTTGCAATTCTCAGGACCCGAGGAAAAGAACTATCTAACAAAGGAAGAGTCCCTCCATTCAATAAGAACCGCACTTACAGTAACTATGTCCCCACAGGAGAAAATATTACTTTGGGAAACTCATTTTGGGGAAGCAATCTTCTTCCTTAGAACCGATATTGGCAAGACTGTGGGTAGAACTGAACACATAAAGACTTGCTCCCAGCAAGTCAGCTAGAAGGACACCTCACTCCCTTACAGCAATGGGCCTGTGTTTCTGAAGTGGATAATGCCTCCAGAGAACACAAGCAGAGAGTCTCCATCCAGTGAAGCCCAACTCACTAGCCAGTGATGTTTTCCTCTTTCCATTTGCTTCTGAGGGAGGTCATATATGCCTCCTTCCTTCCTCACTCCCTCCTCTTTCTCCCTTCTTTGTTTCCCTCCCTCTCTCCTTCTCTCTCTTCCTTTCTTCCTTCCTCCCTCCTTTTTACAAACATTTGCACTGTACCAGGCACTTTGATGGGTGCTGATGGTACCATGACAATAAGATCTGGTCTCTGCATTCAAGGAGTTAAAATCTAACAGAGAAGAAAGACAATTACAATCCCACATGTTAAGTAATTTAATAGGTTGCTCTGAGGAACACCTAACTTACTCTGGCTCCAGGAGTTGGCACCTGAGCCAAGCCAAGAAACACAAAGCTGTCCATTAATTTATGAAAAAATTCAGAATATCCCCAGCTTTAATCTATCAAAGATGACATTGATTAAATACTAATAGATTTGTCTTGCCATGTCAAAGTGTATTAATTTAGCTAATTGTTCATCAGCATTTCTAATCAGCACAAAAGCTGAACCGGTGTGGCCTCACAGGATAGACCTTGGTTGATATGTCCTTCAGCTTCTGAATTGGTATTTCACTCACAGGGGTTGCCCAGCAAAACCACTATTTCTGCCATTGTGTTTAGTAGGACAGTGGTGAGATTTATGAGAACACGTTGTTTGTGAAAATTACAGATGTTGTCTGCATCTTCTGTGTAGTGCCCTGGCCCTTTTCTATGAGTATAACCCCTCTAAATGTCTCCTGGGGAGAGGACATGGAGGTGGAGCACCTCCAGGGAACAGTTGAAGGTCCCAGGCTATTCAGCTAAACATGACCAAGGGCTCACATCGTCAAGCATGTACCATGCACTGGCCCATGAGTGGGGAGCTTGAGCCTGGACTCGGTCCTCCCAGCAAACCCATGAGAGATGCCCTCATTAGCCACATTTTACTGTAAAGGAAACAAAGGTGCCAGGATGGGATTTAACTGCCCATGGTCATAGAGCCACTAAGTGAGGGGCCACACCAGGGACTTGGGCCCCTCTTACTTCTAAGTGGACTTTTCAATGCTCAGCCAGTACTTCGTAAGTGTGGTCCCTGGAGCAGCAGCCTCCACATCACCAGGGGCTTGTGAGAAGTTCAGAATCCCTACCTCCATCTTCACAAGCTTCCCTGGGCGGTTGATCCATTTGTGCATTGAATTCTACATGCTGTCAGCCACTGCTTAGCCTGGATAAATTTTAGGGAGGTGCATTGGATGTCTTCATGTCTCCACAGCAGATGTCTTGTGCAAAGAAAGAGAGTAGCACATCTAGGTGGGGGAGTTGCAGGGAGCTGATTGACACTCAATGTGAGGAAGGCACCTCTGAGGACAAGCAGACGAGCATCATCTTTTTTTTTTTTTTTTTTTTTTTTTTTTTTTGAGACAGAGTCTCGTTCTGTTGCCCAGACTGGAGTACAGTGGCATGATTTCAGCTCACTGCAACCTCTGCCTCCCGGGTTCAAGCAATTATCCTGCCTCAGCTTCCTGAGTAGTTGAGATTACAGGTGCCCACTACCACACCTGGCTAATTTTTGTATTCTTAGAAGTGATGAGGTTTTGCCATATTGCCAAGCTGGTCTTGAACTCCTGACTCAAGTGATCCACCCACATTGGCTGCCCTAAGTGCTGGGATTACAAGCGTGAACCACCATATCCAGCCACTAGCATCGTCTTGACATTATGTCAACCGCTAGGGATAGCTGAACTCCCTACCAATGGAAATGTACAACGGAAGCTGATGACCCCTTTCCTAAGACAAGGATGGATTCAGATATCAGAAGGGACCTAACTATCTTTTCAGACCCCAGGCTACTTTTGGGGCTCCGGTATGCCGGTGGCAAGGATGCAAGGTCTCAACAGGGAGTGGCCATAGGCACAGGATGTAAAACATTTGCATACAAAAGGGGAGCTCTGTGGCAAAACCTGAACTCTGTGCGTGTAGGAAACATTTTGGCCCAGATACACCATGAAGTTGGATACGCCTGTCTGTACAGGTCTTCCAAATCATTCAGATGTGAAGTCCAAGGTGAGTGGAGCAAACTCGGAGCCACATTCCCAAGCTGTCACCACCAGAGTCTTGTTTAGGCTTCCTCAGATCACCTCACAGAGCCACCTGAGCAGAGGGCTCTTCCCCTTCCACCAGGTGGAAGGGTGGGCTCCTCCCTTAGCTGCTGGCTCCCAGCAGAATGTTCCAGCCTGCCTGGGCCTCAGAATCATCTGTGCACTTATTAACACTTGTTATTATCCCAACCCTATTTCCAGTTCACCTCATCAGATTCTCCAAGTGTGGGAAAGAGTCACTGTAGAGGTGCAAGTGTCCGAGAAGTTCTGGTTCACCCAGTCTCACAAATGCCACTCCAGAGCACAGTTCCACACCTGGACCCCACATACTGGCCAGGCATGCCAGGCCCAGAGTTCTGCCCAGGGGACACCCTCCTGTGGAAGGTTATGTGGAGGAAGGACCTGGGGCAAGAAGAACTCAGAGGCACTACTTTCTCCATGTGGAAGTGGTGAATGGGTAAAGGCATGACAGCCCTCGAGGGCAACCCAGTGCAGCCTCCAGCCCTGCCCAGAGCCACCTGGCCTGCCTGCTTCCTGCTGCCACAACTTTCTTTCCTCCTCCAGGTGTGCCCCAAAGCTCTGTCAGGGTCTACTCTTCCACAGAAGGGAGGATGAGCATTGTTAGAAATAAAGATTTCCCTTTGAAGGAAAACTCAAACTTTCCCTCTGAAGGTTCCATAATTGAATCTGCAGAGATAAACTGACAATAGACAGATTAACCAGAGAAAAGGCCTACAAATTTATTAACATGCAAGCACAGGGGAGTTGCACAAAGTATGAAACTCTAAGAAGAACCAGATGGGTGAAACTTAAATGCCCCCTTCGTAGAGGAGAAGGAGTTGGGACTTGCAATTCTGAGGAAGAGTAAGTGATTTTTTAGGGAAGATAAATGGTCCCAAAACAGACAACAGCCTAGAGCAAAGTTCCCCTGGGTCCTGGATATGGTATCCACTCCAGTCTTCTTTCCAAGCCTTCTTTCCAAGCCTTCTTTCCTGTAAGTTCATCTCTGTTTGACAGGCTAGGGAGAGGGGTCCATGACAATTGCATTCCTTCTGAAGGAACTTCCCTTAGTCAAGAAAGCTCCTCCTTGCTCTTCGGGAGAAGCAAAGAGGCAAGGGACAGAGTCGAGAGAAGGTCAGAGGGACCTTGGTTCTGGGGCTGCTTCTTCAGTTCAAAGTATTCAGCATGTCAAGGTGCGACACTTGAGGGTAACACCTTCAACTGGGTGAAGCCTGAGGCTCTGACCAAGGCAAGTAGAGGTCCGAGGGTGAAGGTGCTCCACTGACCACTATCTCCAAGCAGAGAGTTAACTTTCTTGTGCTCATCATTTGCCAAACTGTGGTTTAGTTTTTAAGTCTTCACACTGTCTCAGAATTTTTCTCGAGCCTCAGCTTGCTCCAGGCACTGTCACATGGATGCCGTTTCCCTGGGTCCTTGCCTGGCATCGGTCCCAGCCCTAACTCCCATCCCTTGTGTCCATCCTTCCTGAGCTTTAGAGCCCTCCCTTAGGCCCCTGCATGAGAACATTGTCAGCACCTGCCTTCCTGTCATTCGTGATCATTCCTGTATTTTCCTCTGAATATGGAAACCTTCGGCTAGTGTGGTCCTCTTTCCCATTTAGAAAGGTCATATATGTGGTCGGTCTCCTTCAGCATTCCCGTGCTTTCACCAGCCCATTCCTCCTCACTGATGTAGCCTGAAAGAGTCAGCAGGCCAAGTCAATAGTTAATCGAATGGTTGGCTGCTAGCAGAGACTGCCAGCCAGTGCTGACAGAAGTGGAGACTTCGTTACTGCTTTCTTGCACTTGTAATCCTCATGTACTTGTGTGAGGAGTGACCCCTGCACAGGGCAAGGTGATCTCAGTGCCCCCACCCCCCATCTGTCCTGACTCACACACAATTACTACGTCTCCATGCACAGGGCAAGGTGATAGTGGGTCTCCCCATCTGTCCTGACTCACACATAGTTACTATGTCTCCACGCACAGGGCAAGGTGATCTCACTGGATCTCCAATCTGTTCTGACCCACACACAGTTACCACATCTCCACTGTCCAATGTGCTAGTTTCCCAAAAGGTGGATACCTCTTGATTGAAACCTTTTGACCAATGCTCCACATCACTAGTCATTAGGGAAATGCAAATCAAAACCACAATAAGATACCACCTCACACCCAATGGATGGCTACTATCAAAAAGAAAATGGAAAATAGCAAGTGTTGGCAAGGGTGTAGAGAAATTGTACACTGCCTGGTGGTCCAAGCCATAGTCCTGGTTGCCATCCACCCTGTTCCCAATCTCTTGCCCCCAATTCAGTCAGGCCCCAAACCTGTCAATTATGCCTCCAGGTATTTATCAGTCCATCATCCATCTGCACCCACCATCATCCTTCACAGGACTGTTGCTGGCATCTCTTCACTGCTCCCACTTCTATTATGACCTCCCTCCCAACTGCTCCCACAGGGTAGCCTGAGGTCCTGATTAATGCACCTTCCTGATCCAGGAAGTACCAAAATGTTCCTGCTCACCTCAGGATAGAGCCGGGCTCCAGGGCACAGCGTGCAAAGTCATCATGCATTGGAGTCTCCATCTTCTCCAGCCTCATCACCTGCCTATCCCTAGAGCCTCTTTACACCTCAGCTTCCCTGAGCTTCTCCAAGATGACCAAACAGACTATTTCCAGCCCTTTCCACATGCCCTTTCTTCTGTGGCTGTGTTAAAACCCCCCTGCCTCAGAAGGTGAGAAACTTTGACCCCCTCCCTCAAAGGTGGGAAAACACCATGCCACTTCCGCTGGTCTTCTGGGATACACACTCCTGAAGTCCCAGTGGCCACAGAGGCAGTCTGTGTATCCTAGGTCACTCCACCATAAGGAAAGCCACATCAGCCCATATGGAAAGATGGTCTGGAGGGACCCTAGGACCATATGTATGAGAGGGTGTAATAGGCAGGTTTTGTGTGTGTGTGTGTTTGGTTTGGGTTTTGTTTTTTTTTTTTTTTTTGAGAAGGAGTCTCACTCTGTTGCCCAGACTGGAGTGCAGTGGCACAGTCTCGGCTTATTGCAACCTCCACCTCCTGGGTTCAAGTGATTCTCCTGCCTCAGCCTCCCAAGTAGTTGGGACTACAGGCAGGAGCCACAATGACCAGCTAAGTTTTGTATTTTTAGTAGAGACAGGGTTTCACCATGTTGG
This sequence comes from Colobus angolensis palliatus, assembly GCF_000951035.1. Classification (NCBI taxonomy): domain Eukaryota; kingdom Metazoa; phylum Chordata; class Mammalia; order Primates; family Cercopithecidae; genus Colobus; species Colobus angolensis. The sequence goes on from NW_012116333.1 coordinate 2,711,920, forward strand.
CCAAGCTGGTCTCTAACTCCTGATCTCAAGTGATCCGCCCGCTTCACCCTCCCAAAATGCTGGGATTACAGGTGTGATCATTGCTATAAAGAAATACCTGGGACTGGGTCATTTATAAAGAAAAGAAGTTTATTTGGCTCACAGTTCTGCAGGCCGTACAGGAAGCATAGTATATCTGCTTCTGGGCAGCGGGGTGGGGGATCTCAGGAAGCTTCCAATCATGGCAGAAAGCAAAGCATGGGCAGGCACACCACATGGCAAAGGCAGAAGCAAGAGAGAGAGTGGAGGGGGAGATGCCACACACATTTAAGTGACCAGATCTCACAAGACCTCACTATCATGAAGACAACACCAAGCCATGAGGGATCTGCCCCCATGACCCAAACACTTCCCACCAGGCTCCACCTCCACCACTGAGGATTACAATTCAATATGAGATTTGGGTGGGGACACATATTCAAACCATATCAGAAGGAGTGGTGGCCAGCCAGTTTGGCATGCTCATCCACACTGTTTCAGTTCCATCCATGGGCTGACAGAGACCAGGTTCCTGACTCGCAAAGCTGTGAAAGGCAATGAAGATTGTTGTTATTTTAAGCCACTAGGTTTTGGAGTGCTTTATAACACAGCAACAGATAACCAGAGCCCTCTCTTTCTCTCAGTCTCCTTTCCCTCTCTACCCTCACACAATCCCTGAAACCTCACACTCTTCCAGCCTTCTCTTGTCCACTCCCTGTGGGTCCTGACCTACAGCCTTCTCCTGTCTACTTCCTGTGGGTCCTGACCTGCAGCCTTCTCTTGTCCATTTCCTGTGAGTCCTGACCTGCAACCTTCTCTTGACTACTTCCTGTGGGTCCTGACCTACAGCATTCTCTTGACTACTTCCTGTGGGTCCTGACCTACATACAGCCTTCTCTTGACTACTTCCCCTGGGTCCTGACCTACATACAGCCTTCTCTTGACCTCTTCCTGTGGGTCCTGACCTACCTACAGCCTTCTCTTGACTACTTCCTGTGAGGCCTGACCTACAGCATTCTCTTGACTACTTCCTGTGGGTCATGACTTACAGCCTTCTCTTGTTCACTTCTTGTAGGTTCTAACCACAGCCTTCTCTTGTCTGTTCCCCGTGGATTCTAATCTACAGTCTTCTTTTGCCTAAATTCTATGGACCCTAATCTTACACTTTCTCTTATTTATGTCCTAAGGATCCTAACTTTATAGCCCTCTCTTTTCTACCTCCTGTGGATCCTAACCCTACAGCTTCCTTTTGTGGAATTTCTGCACATCCTAACCTTACAGTCTTTAATGTCTTATTTCTACAGATCCTAATCTTACAGCCCTCTCCTGCCTAATTCTTACAGATCCCAACCTTATAACCTTCTCTTATCTAATTCCTCCAGAGTTTAACCTTGCAGTCTTTTCTAATTTCTAGAGACCCAAAACAGATAACCTTCTCTTGTATATCTATTATGTACCTTAAAATACCCTAATTAGATACCATGTCCCTCTAGGAGGCTGTCCCTGATGCCCTAACTCCTAACCACACACCTCACTTTCTTAGTCCACTAGCACTGTGTACTCCTCCTATCATTGGACATATTGTCATTGCCTATTTAACTGTTTGTCTTCCTAACCCAGGCAATGGTCAGTTTTGGAGGGAGAAATCTTGCCTATCCACATCCTGTTGTATCCCCAGAGGCTAACGCAGTTCCAGGTACAAGGCAGGCAAGTAGTAAACATCTTTCAACTCTTATGTTGAGTTCTTATTTTCTTATTTTAAATTGTTGGGTTGAAACCAGTAAAACGAATTTTTTGGAAGAGCAACCAATGCCATGTTGACTGTGTTTCTTCACTTTTCCCAACTAGCTGTTGGACACCATGTAGATGAGCTCCAGTTCCAAGTCACGGTGAGTGCTTTCCCCCCCAACCCCCATGTGGTGGCTAGACTGAACCCCACAGATGGAATCTCAGGTATCCAAGAACAGGGGTCCTACAATGTAACACTTACGTAAGTACTTACATCTAACTAATGTTCTTTGATGAGAAATCTCATGCCTGCCAACAAAAGGAGGCCAAAAGGCTTGCCCAGCACTCACAACAACATCCAAAGCTCAAATTAGAACTGAAGTATTATTTGGTTTTGTAATGACGAGGACATTAGGCAAATTGTATTAAGTAAAAGTGGTGGATATGCCTGAATTCTGTGTTTATTACCACAGGGATAATTCAGCTGCAGACTACAGTCTTCATTGTGTTTGTTTACCAAGTGGGAAGGCCAAGTTAGTACAGATGTGCTTTTAACTTTTAAATCACCTAAGAAAAAACAGGGGTGCTATTCTTCAGGACTTGGAGGGTAAATTAAGATAGTTATTTTATTTCTCTTCTCATTTTCCCTCAATCCAATGAATCTGTCTAATTTTAGTTTCATAGATGGAGAAATAAATATTATCACACGAAAAAATGGCTCCAAAAGGCAAATAGCATCACTACCCAAAACATCCACACATCCATGTTTAAATCTGTGGGTAGAATTTAAACATTATGAAGCACAGAGGAGCTTTCAAAACTTCTAGAGCATCCAAAGGATGCTTTACATGTTCATATCTCCATCAATTTTTCTACGAGTTTTTGAAACAGGTAGCTTTAAAGGTCAAATCAGGTGGCTTTTAGGAAGTCAAATTAGCCACTAAGAGTTTTTAATGTCCAAGAAAATTCCAACAGCTTCCTTTGAGCATTCTTGAGGCTCCAAAAACTTTAAACCAGCTGACCCAGCTAAATGAATTTGTAGAAGGAACCCAGATCACTCTGTGTTCCTACAGCATATTATCTTTGCCGACAGGGATGCCCACCCAGCCCTAGGAATGACCTTTGCCTCTCACACTCTGCAAGGGTCAGGGGTGGGGCAGAAGCCACCAGAAGCAAGGAGAAGGTAGGAAGAAATTCCCTCCCAAAAATGCCCAGATCATATTAGAATCCAGTCTCAGTCTTCTCAGGCTGTTGGCAGAAGATGCTAAAGGCTATGGTTTGATTGTGGTCCCCAAAGTCCACATGTTGGCAACTTAATACTCAATGTGACTATGTTGAAAGGTAGGACCTTTAGGAAGTGATTAGGTCATGAGGGCTCCACCCTCATGAATGGATTAATATTGTTACCTCAGGAGTGGGTTCCTGATGAAAGGATGAGTGTGGCCCCCTTTCCTTTCTCACACACATGCCCCCTGAGCCAGATGATGCCTTCTGCCATGCTATGATGCTGCAAGAAGGCCCTCACCAGATGCAGTCCCTTGATCTTGAATTTCCTAGCCTCCAGAATTATGAGCCAAATAAACTCTATTGTTTACAAATTATCTAGTCTGTGGTATTTTGTTATAGCAGCACAAAATGGACTAAGAAGCTAAGGGTAAGGGTTTCTCTAAGCAAACTTAAGCCCTATGTTGATGGCTGTAGAGAGGATTTACTAGGTGTGAGTCCTTCCTCTCTGCCACTTAGGCAGGGACTCCAGCAACCCAGGTGAGATGTGTCCTTTCAAGGTATCATCATCAGTAGACCCATCAAACTGGGTCATTCTGATTTACACCAAAAGCCTTTTCAACTTTTAATGGAAATTTTATATCAAAAGGAATATGAGTAATTTATCATACTCCATGAATAAGCTCTTAGCTGAATTTACCAGTCACTAAAATTAACCACCATAACTAACTGAACTATACATCATGAAGGCATGTATCTTCTGTCTTCCCTTTCTTCTGCATGAAAAAACTAAACAACTTTTAGATTTTGGGCAATAGGCAGCATAGGACTGGAATCCTGAAGACAGGGCACGAGCACAGGGTGAGCCCTAGGATTTTACCACCTTATTATCTGAAGGAAATTTTCAGGCTGCAATGCAGGGAGGGGAAACCCAAGAAGAGCCTGGTGGTTTGTCTTTGTAGCCACAGAGATCAGAGTTTGAAGAGACCCAAAAAGCCAGAATCTGCAGGGCAGAATACTGGGGAGAAGGAAGCGTCACCGAAGGAAAGCTTTGGAAATGAGCAGAGGGGTCTCTTCAAGTCTTGGGCTGAGTAGTGGTACACATATATCTGAGAAGAAACTGCTAGGAAATGAACTACCAGTAATGCATACACAAAATAATCCCCAGAGCTCATACAAAGCTGGGAACAGTTCACGTCCCACCCATCAGAATGGAAATACCTCACAAGACACAGGTCATTGACTAGAATCTTCAGAAGGGTGTCACTTTGGAGTGAAGCTAAATAAGTCTTAGAATAAAGGCTCACTGGCTCTACCTTTTAGAAAGCTTGAAAGCAAACCTGAAATCTGCAGCGTCCTATAGCGTAGCCACTAGCCAAATATGGCTGTTTTAAATTAAATGAGATTCAAAGTTTAGTTACTCAGTTGTACTAGCTAAACAGAAAGTGTTCACAAGACACATGTGAGTAGTGGCTATCTTTCTGGACAGATTATAGAACATTTATCAAAATAAGTTCTAAAGGACCCAACTAACTTTGAGTAACTTAGTTGTTCACCATACAAAATATGACTCCATTTAGAAGAATACAACAAAATCCAGCAATTTTCAGTAGCCAATCAAGTATTACCAGGCATGCAAAAAGCAGAAAAATACAACTCATAATCAGGTAAAAGAATTCACTCAATAGAAACATACCCTAAATGAAAGAAATAATGAACATCCAGAGAAGGGCATTCAAACAGCTATAATAAACATGTTCTACACATGCCAGAATGTAGAGGAAAACATGAGCATGATAAGGAGACAAATGTAAGACATAAAAAATAATCCAAATGTAACTTCTGGAGATAAACATTACAATATCTGAAATGAAGAATATACGGGATCAAGTTAACAGCAGATTAGACAATTAGAAGAAAATGCCAGTTAACTAGAAGATACAGCAAGAGAAACTATATAAAATGAGACACATAGAAAAGGACATTTAAAAAGTTAATAGTATTAATGGCTTGTGGGACAATATCAATGGGTTTAATATATACTTAATTGGAATCAAAGTGAGGAAGAAAGAGATAAGGAAAAAAATTCAAGAAATAATGGTTGATTTTTTCCAGATTTGGTGATATAGTTTGGATGTCCCCTCCAAATCGCATGTTAAATTGTAATCCCCAGTGTTGGAAGTGAGGCCTGCTGGGAGGTGATTGGATCACGGGCCGGATCCCTCATGGCTTGGTGCCATCCTCACAGTAGAGTGAGTGAGTGAGTACTCATGAGATCTGGTCATTTAAGTTTGTAACACCTTTGCTCCCCCACTCGTTCTTGCTCCTGCTCTCACCATGTGATGTGCCTGCTTACCTTTTGCTTTCCACCATAACGGTAAGCTTCCTTAGGCCTCCCCCAGAAGCCCTGCAGACGCTGGTGCCATTCTTCCTTTACAGCATGCAGGACTGTGAGCCAAATAAACTTCTTTTCTTTATAAATTACCTAGTCTTAGGTATTTCTTTATAGTGATGTAAGAATGGTATAACACAAATTTGGTAATAAATATATACCCAGAAATCCAAGAAGTTCAACAAATGCTATGCAGAATAAATCTGAAGACAACCATGCTAACCAGTGATTAAGACAAAAATTTTAAAGCGGCTCGAGGAAAAGAAGACATATTACACTCAAAAGATCAAAGATAAGAATCACAGCAGACCTATCACCAGAATCTATGCAAGTAAGAGGACAGTGTGGCAACATCTTAAGGTATTAAAAGAAATACTCTGTCAATGTATAATTGTTTGGCCAGCAAAAATGTCATCCAAAAATAAAGATTAAATAAAATCAGACAAAAAATTCTAGGACAACTTATCTCTGGAAGATATGTACCTCAAGAAATATAAAAGTAAGCTATTTAGGCAGAAGGAAAATGATATCTGATGGCAAGCTGAGAATCTGAATATACACTAGAGATAAAGATAATTGTTTAAAGCAAAAATAATGTCAATGCATGTGGGATTTATGTAAACAGAAGTAAAATATATGTCAACAATAGCACAAGGGATAAAAGGAGGTAGACAAAAATATTGTTGTAAGGTTTTTATAAGAAGTATAATAATA
>NW_012116333.1:2722136-2725003 GCF_000951035.1 Colobus angolensis palliatus
CCACTGCACTCCAGCCTGGATGACAAAGTGAGACTCCGTCTCAAAAAAAACAGAAAAAAAAAAAAAGATATACCTGAGACTGGGTAATTTATTTTTTAAAAAAAGAGCTTCAATTGGCTCATGGTTCTGCAGGCTGTACAGGAAGCATAGCAGCTTCTGCTTCTGGAGAGGCCTCGGGAAGTTTCTAGTCACAGTACAAGGCAAAGGGGAACAGATGTCTCACATGGCAGGAGAAGGAGCAATAGAAAGTTTGGGGGTAGGTACTACACACCTTTAAACAATCAGATGTCATGAGAATTCACTCACTAGCCCAAGAACAGCATCAAGGGGATAGTGGTAAACTATTCATGAGAAACTGCCCCCATGATCCAATCACCTCCCACCAGGCCCCACCTGCAACACTGGAGATTACAATTCAACATAAGATTTGGTGGGAACACAGATCCCAACCGTATCACAAAGATTTCAACATCAGTCTCTTAATAATTGATACAAGTAGACAGAAAATCAGTAATGATATAGAAGACTTGAAAAACACCATTAACCAACTTGATCTTATTGACGTTTATATAGCACTTCAACCAACATCATAAAAGTATTCTTTTCAAGTGCACATAGAATATTTACCAAGATAGGCCATATTCTGAGGCATAAAGCAAATCTCAGTAAATTTTAAAGGGTTCAAACAATACAAAGCATGTTCTCTGACCAAAAGAAAATTAAATTAGAAATCAATAGCAGAGATGGAAGGTCAGAGCAAGATAGCAGAATAGAAAGCTCACTGATCATCACCCCAGCAAGAACACTAATTTAACAACTATCTACACAGAAAAAACACCTTTCTAAGGACCAAAAATCAAGTGAGCACTCATAGTACCTGGTTTTAACTTCATATCGCTGAGACAGACATTGAAGAGACAGAAAAAAACCGTCCTGAATTGCCAACACCACTCCTCCTCCACCCCTGGCAGTGGCTTGGCACAGAGAGCCTCTCTGGGCCCTGGGGGAGGAAGAACATAACAATTGTGAGGCACTGAACTTTGGGCTATTCTGTTAGAACAGAAAGGAAAACCAGACCAAACACAGTTGACACCCACCCACAGAGGGAGCATTTAAGCCAGCCCTAGCCAGAGGGGAATTGCCTACCGCAGCAGTCCAAACGTGAGTCCCTGCAAACCTCACTACTGAGGGCTACACTACTCTGTGTCTCCAAGTAAACTTGAAAGGCAGTCTATGCCATAAGGACTGCAACTTTTAGGTGAGGCCTGGTGCTGACCCAGACCCAGAGACAGTGGACTGGGGGAGCTTGAGACATACTGAGAAACCAGTATGATAAAGGGATCAATTTAGCAAGAGGATGTAACTGCTTTAAATATACATGCACCTTTTTTTTTCTTTTTTTTTTTGAGTTTTGAAAATTCTTTATTTTGTATACAAACATATCTCTCTACCTGAGATATGTTTGGCCAATATTTTCTCCCAGTTCATGGCATGTATTTTCAGTTTTGTAATGGTATATTTTGTAAAGCAATTTATTTTTATTTGGCTCAAGTCTAATTTATCATTTTTTTCTTTTATTTTTTATTATACTTTAAGTTCTAGTGTACATGTGCACAATGTGCAGGTTTGTTACATATATATACATGTGCCATATTGGTGTGCTGCACCCATTAACTCATCATTTACATTAGGTATATCTCCTAATGCCATCCCTCCCCCCTACCCCCTCCCCACAATAGGACCCAGTGTGTGATGCTCCCCTTCCTGTGTCCAAGTGATCTCATTGTTCAATTCCCACCTGTGAGTGAGAACATGCAGTATTTGGTTTTCTGTTCTAGCAATAGTTTGCTGAGAATGATGGTTTCCAGCTGCATCCGTGTCCCTACAAAGGACATGAACTCATCCTTTTTTATGGCTACATAGTATTCCATGGTGTATATGTGCCACATTTTCTTAATCCAGTCTGTCACTGATGGACATTTGGATTGATTCCAAGTCTTTGCTATTGTGAATAGTGCCACAATAAACATACATGTGCATGTGTCTTTATAGCAGCATGACTTATAATCCTTTGGTTATATCCCCAGTAATGGAATGGCTGGGTCAAATGGTATTTCTAGTTCTAGATCCTTGAGGAATCGCCACACTGTTTTCCACAATGGTTGAACCAGTTTACAGTCCCACCAACAGTGTAAAAGTGTTCCTATTTCTCCACATCCTCTCCAGCACCTGTTGTTTCCTGATTTTTTTTAATGATTGCCATTCTAACTGGTGTGAGATGGTATCTCATTGTGGTTTTTATTTGCATTTCTCTGATGGAGAGTGATGATGAGCATTTTTTCATGTGTCTGTTTGGCTGTATGAATGTCTTCTTTTGAGAAGTGTCACCTAACACAGGAGCATCAGATATATAAAGGAAGTATAATATGAGCTAAAGAGAGAGATAAGCCCAATACAATAATAGCTGGAGACTTCAATACCCACTCTCAGCACTGGACAGATGTTCCAGACAGAAAATCAACAAATAAACATCAGACTTAATTTGCACTATAGACCAAATGGATCTAATAGATATTTACACAACATTTTATCCAAGAGCTACATAATACACATTCTTTTCCTCAGCACATGTATAATTCTCAATAAACCATATGTTAGGTCACAAAACAAGTCTTAGAACATTCAGAAAAATTGAAATAATATCAAACATCTTCTCTGACCACAATGGAATAAAACTAAAAATTAATAGCAACACAAATTTTGGAAACTACACAAATTCATGGAAATTAAACATGCTTCTGAATGGCCTGTGAATCAATGAAGAAATTAAGAAGGAACTTGAAAAATGTATTGAAACAAATGATAGT
>NW_012116333.1:2725528-2768702 GCF_000951035.1 Colobus angolensis palliatus
ATTCAAAGGATCATTAGTGGCCGCTATGAGCTCACCATATACCATATACCAATAAATTGGAAAATCTAGAATAAATGGACAAATTCTTGTATACATACAACTTACCAAGACTGAATCAGGAATAAATCCAAAATCTGAACAGACCAATAATAAGTAATGACATCAAAGCCATAATAAAAAGTATCCCAGTAAAGACAACCCTAGGATCTGATGGCTTCACTACTGAATTCTACCAAACATTTAAAGAAATAATGTCAATCTTACTCAAACTATTCCAAAAAATAGAGGAGGGAATACTTCCAAATGTATTCTATGAGGCCAGTATTACCTTAATACCGAAACCAGAAAAAGACACATCAAAAAAAAGAAAACTACAGGCCCATATCTCTAATAAATATTGATGCAAAAATCCTCAACAAAATACTAGCAAATCGAATTCAACAATGCATTAGAAAGATCCTTTATCATGACCAAGTGGGATTTATCTCTGGGATGCAAGGATGGTTCAACATACATAAATCAATCAATGTGATACATCATATCAATGAATGAAGGATAAGAACCATTTGATCATTTCAATTGATGCTGAAAAAGCATTTGATAAAATTAAACACCTTTTTATGATAAAAATTCAAAAACTGAGCATAAACGGAACATAACTCAACATAATAAAAGCCATATGTGACAGACCCACAGCTAGTATCATATTGAATGGGGGAAAACTGAAAGCCTTTCCTTTAAGATCTAGAACACAACAAGGATGTCCACTGTCACCACTATTACTCAACACAGTACTAGAAGTCCTAGCTAGAGCAGTCAGACAAGAGAAAGATGTAAAGGGCAACCAAACTGGAAATGAGGAAGTCAAATCATCCTTGTTTGTAGATGATATGGACCTAAAGACTTCACAAGAAAACTACTAGAACTGATAAACAGATCCACTAAAGTTGCAGGATACAAAATCAACACACAAAATTTAGTAGTATTTCTATATGTCAATAGTGAACAATGTGAAAAGGAAATTTTAAAAAATAATCCTGTTTACAATAGCCACACATAAAATTATATACCTAGGAATTAACTTAACCAAAGAAGTGAAATATCTCTATAACAAAAACTATAGAACACTGATGAGAGAAATTGAAGAGACACAAAAAATGGAAAAATATTCCATGTTTGTGAATTGGAAGAATCAATACTGTTAAAATATCCATACTACCCAAAGCAATGTACAGATTCAATGCAGTCCTTATCAAAATACCAATGGCATTCTTCACAGAAATAGAAAAACCTAGCCTCAAATGTACAAGGAACCACAAAAGATCCATAATAGCCAAATCTATCCTAAGCAAAAAGAACAAAACTGAAGGAATCACATGACCTGACTTCAAATTATACTACAGAGCTATAGTCACCCAAACAACATGCTACTAGCATAAAAACTGACACATAGATCAAGGGAAAAGAATATAAAACCCAGAAACAAATCCACATGGCTACAGTGAACTCATTTTTAACAAAGGTGACAAGAACATACACTGGGGAAAAGACAGTCTCTTCAATAAATGGTGCTGGGAAAACTGGATATCCATATGCAAAAGAATGAAACTAGACCCCTGTCACTCACTATATACAAAAATCAAATCAAAATTGATTAAACATTTAAATCTAAGACCTTAAACTATGAAACTACTACAAGAAAATGGGGAAAATCTCCAGGACATTGATCTGAGCAAAAATTTCTTGACCGCAAGCAGCCAAAGCAAAAATGAACAAATGAGATCACATCAAATAAAAAGCTTCTGCACAGCAAGGAAACAATCAACAAAGTGAAGAGAAAAACCCACAGAATGGGATAAAATATTTGCAAACTACCCATATGACAAGGGATTAATAAGCAGAATATATAAAGAGCTCAAACAACGCTATAGGAAGCAATCTAATAATCTGATCAAAAAATGGGCAAAAGATCTGAATAGACATTTCTCAAAAGAAGACATACAAATGGCAAGCAGACATATGAAGAGGTACTCAATATCATTGATCATCAGAGAAATGCAAATCAAAACTACAGTGATGCCGGGTGCGGTGACTCATGTCTGTCATCCTAGCACTTTGGGAGGCCAAGGTGGGTGGATCACCTGAGGTCAGGAGTTTGAGACCAGCCTGGCCAATGTGGTGAAACCCCATCCCTACTAAAAATACAAAAATTAGTTGGGTGTGGTGGCATGTGCCTATAGTACCGGCTACTCGGGAGGCTGAGGTAGGAGAATTGCTTGAGCCAGGGAGGTGGATATTGCAGTGAGCAGAGATCGTGCCATTGCATTCCAGCCTGGCCACAGAGCAAGACTTCATCTCAAAAAAAAAAAAAACAAAAAACTATAATGGTGTATCATCTCACCCCAGGTAAAATAGCTTTTATCCAAAAGACAGGAAATAACAGATGCTGGCAAGGATGTGGAGAAAAGAAACCCATGTACACTGTTGGTGAGAATGTAAATTAGTACAACCACTATAGAGTAAGAGTTTAAAGATACCTCATAAAACTAAAAAAGAACTACCATACGATCCAGCAATCCCACTGCTAGGTATGTACCCAAAAGAAAGGAAATTAGTGTATTGAAATGGTGTCTGCACTCCCATGTTTAATGCAGCACTGTTCACAATAGCCAAGATTTGGAAGCAACTTAAGCGTCCATCAACAGACAAGTGGATAAACAAAATGTGGCACCTATACACTATGGAGTAGTATTCAGCCATAAAAAGAATGAGCTCCTCTCATTTGCAAGAGCAAAAGTAGATTTTAGAACAAGGAATAAATAGAGACATTTCCGAATGATAAAGGAGCCAATTAATCAAGAAAACACAACAATCCTGAATGTGCATGTGCCTAACAACAGAGTTCTAAAGTTCAAGAAGCAAATTAAAGTCTAAATAAAACAGTATTACCTACCCATCAGATTGGAAAAATCAATTCTGACAATCCCAAGTGTTGACAAGAATAGCGAGTTATGGGAATTCTAGTAGACTGCTTGAGAGAACATTAATTCATACAAACACTGTATTAGTTATCTACTGATACATCACAAAATACCAAAAATAGAGTGGCTTTTTAAAAAGCCACCTTATTTCCTCATACTACCAAGGGTCAGGAATGCAAGAGTGGCTTAGCTGTATATTCTGGGTTAGGGTAACTCACGAGATTGAAGCAAGATGTCAGCTGGGGCAGCATTTGTTGGGGCAGCATTTGTCTGGCCTTCCTCAGTCAAGGGGTCTGAGAGAAAGTATCCCCCAACCACCACCTCCCACTGAAGGAGATCCCCCAAGACATGCAACCAAAGCATGCCAGAGTAACATACCAATTACCCAACTCCTACTCCACAGAGGCAGCTCACAGTCACTACCAAAGAGAAGCCCCACCTATGAGGAGCTAAAGCACAGGCTTAGAATCAGATTGTCTGGGTTCACATTCCCACTGGACTACCACTTACTCAGTGATTGGGCAGGCCACTCTGACCCTCAGTATCTTCATCCGTAAAATGAGGATCATTCTAATCCCAACCTCATACAATGGCAATGAGGATTAGGTGAGTTAATATGCCCAGGATCTGGTACCCACTAAATGTTCATAAGTGTCAGGCACTGTCACCATCACTTTCTGGTTCCTTTGGCCACAGCCCCTCACTGCTCAGCAGAGTTTTATTGTCCAATGATGGCACTGAGAGCCTAGCAGGGCTGAGTCAGGGGCAGGACCCCTCCCATTCCTGGAGGCTGAGAAGGTCACTGCTCTCTGCATTTCCTCCCACAACACAAGCCTGAAAAAGTTGCAAGAAGACCTCCAGGAGCACAGGGCCTCTCAGCACCCAGTGGAGGCTCTGGATTCTGCAGCAGCTGCAGTTGGAGTCTCACATGCACTTTATTAAACTTGAGAAGGCCCAAGTTTAATAAAGGATAACATCTAGACTGAAGGACTGAAGGGGAATTGGATTCAGATGACCAAGTGAATGAGGCTTAATTGGAAAAAGTTACTCCCTCCTTCCTTGCACCAACTCCAAGAACATAATCTGGTGAAGCAATCTTGGCAGAAGTGGCCATGGCCTCTGAGGAGCATCTCTGCTTTGGGGATGGTGTTCAAGGCTCAGGGCTCAGACCCTGAGCAGAAAACCTCCTCATGCTGTCTGTGAGCAATGCTGGCTGTGAGATATAGGCTGGTGCTCTGCTTGAAGCTCCCAGGCAAGCCCTGGACTGCACAGCACCTGTGTGAGAAAAGTCAGAGGGATTGGGACTCCTAGAGTTCCTGGCATGGGAAGTGTCATACCAGACTTTGCAATGGCCACCAGCATCCCCCACCCATGAGAGCTTCCCATTCCTCACCGCCTCTCTGTCTCCTATCACCCAAGTCCATCATCCCAGCACAGCCAGGCTCCCCTCCCCTATTCCTCTTCGTTACTTTTTTCCCAGTGCTTATCACCTGCCAACATACCATGTGTCTTAGTTTGTGTTGCTACAACAGAACACCTGAGACTGGGTAATTTATAAAGAGAAGAAGTTTATTTAGCTCACAAATCTGAAGGCTGGAAAGTTTGGAATTGCATATCTGCATCTGGTGAGGGGTTTGGGCTGCTTCCACTCATGGCAGAAGGCAAAGGGGAGTCAGACTTTGCAGAGATCGCTTGGTGAAAGAGGAAGCAAGAGAGAAGGGGAGGTGCCAGGCTCTTCAACAACCAGCTCTTGTTGGAACAAACAGAGTAAGAACTCACTCATCCTGGAGGGAGAACATTGATCTCTTCATGAGGGACCTGTCCTCATGACCCAAACACCTCACATTTGGCTCCACCTTCAACTTTGGGATCAAATTTCAACATGAGATTTGGAAGGGACAAACATCCAAGCCATAGCACCCCATAATTTAGGGTTAAATTGAGTCTACCATTTATTGTCTCTTTTCTCTCAACAAGAATACAAGCCAAAAAAAAAGGCAAGCATCTCTGTCTGTTTTGTTCTCTGCTGTATCCAAAGCACCTGGAACATAGTAGATGCTCAGTAAACATATGTGGAAGATGGGAAGGAGAGAGGGAGGGAACAGGGAGGGAGGACGGCAGGCAGAAAGACAGGAGTGTGGATTAGCATCAGATGGTAGACCACCGGTCACAAAACAGGGTTCAAGGCCCCTTGGAGCTCATGAAGAAACCAAGGAGCAGCTTGGCATGCCAGTCATGCCCCCACTGATACATACCCTGGGCTAGTGAGGAAGTTCACAATCAGAGCCAGGTGGGAGGGGGAAGAAAATGGACGTCACTGGGGAAACTCTCAGAACAACAAAGGAATAAGAATTTTTTCTCCCTGCTCACTGCTTATGGACTTGTTAGGCAAGAGGGTCAGCACACTCCGTAGGCCCCAGGATGAAGCTGCCTCTGCTGCTGGACCAGCACTCCCTGGACGTGGAACACAGTGTCAGTACATAAGCCTGTGGCTAGAGCAGGTTTTCCTAGGGGCACGGGTAGAGGGGGATCCTGGTGTCAATCATAGCAAAAGGGGTGGATCCCTAGACAGGAAGTGACCTTGAAAGGAAGGCCTGGGACAGAGAGACAGGTCAGCCTGGGTCTCAGATCTCATTTCCTGGGACCTTGACTGAGGACACAGACTGTCCTCAGTGGGGATTGCTGAGCTGCTGCCTCTGGTGGAGGTTAGAAGTGGAGCAAAAAGAGGAAGGATGCAGCCATGGTGGCCTCCAAACTGAAGGTGCAGTACCCTGTATTCTGATGGCCCTGGGTCATAGGTCTCTTTGCAGTCCACTTCCCTGTAGGATGAATGTGACAGATTGTATTTTCCAAAATGCTACAAAATTATTTCCCATCCCACATACTCTCCTGGAAATTTTTCATTCCCACAGTAAGAGACAGAGTCTATGTTTCTTCCCCTGCCTTCCCCTGGATGGGCCTCTGTGACTGCCTCCACTCATTGAGTACAGTGGAAGTGACCCTATGTGACTTCCGAGGCTGGGTCACAAAAGGTGATACAGTTTCTACCTGTTTCTCTCTTTGTAACCCAGGGCTAAATAAAAAGTCTGAGGCCACCATGCTGTGAGGAAGCTGAACTAGCTCACATAGGCAGACCACAGGGAGAGGCCCTGAGACTACATGACAAAATGCTGGATCTCCCCTGATCTGCCACAGCCCTTGCCCTTCCAACTCCAGCCATCACCCCAGGACAACCACATGAGAGGCCTGGTGCCAGAGCCACCAGCCAAACCATTCCCAAATGCCTGACCCATAGACCCAAGAGATATAATAAAGCATTGGCGTTGCCTTAAGTCACTGATTCTAAAATAATTTGTCACTCAGCAATAGAGCAATGGAACATTCCAGCTGGTCTCCACCATGCTCCACTATACAATAGGGAATGGGGAAAGATGGAATGTCCATGCTTGGGTCAGACGAGACACATCCCTCAGGGACAGCTTGGAGGAGGTGGCTGATTAGTAAGAGAGTAGGGAGGGAATCGTCCATGGCAGAAGTTGAGGCTGTAAGCCCTAGCTAGCCAGCCCTCCTTGCCTTGAAGGGCAGGACTCATGTTTTAGAGGACTGGTAAGCCACTTATTGATAGCGATTATTCTGTCCGTTGTGCTGAAGAAAAACCTGAGGCTTAGTGCGCACCAAGGTCACTGTGCCCACATGGAGTGGAACTGGGATCTGAGCCCTCGGTTTCCCCAACTGCAAACCTAAGTGGCTGTGCCAACACCACGGATGCTCAGGGAAGAGCCCAGTCATGCTGTGCAGACTGCAGCAGTGTGGGAGGAAAGAGGGAGCAGTCCTGCATGGGGCAAGCTGAGGCCAACTCACATCAGGAGCTATGCGTGGCAATGTCCCCACCCTGCACAGACACCTGGACCAGTCCTGTCTGGAAACCTCCACTCCCTCCACAAGCAGGCATGACTACATCCATTCAGAGACATGCTCCTCCCCATGAACCTCTGCTGCCAGCCTGCCTTGCCTTTGCAGGCCTTCACATACCTTCTGCAGAAGAATGTCCTCCTCATCAGATGGGGAACAGGTGCACTGGGAGAGATGCCCTGTGCCAGGTAGGTTATCACAAGGGTGTGAACCTGAAAGCTTGGATTCTGCAGGCTTCAGGCAGTGTTTGGAGGCATAGCTGTCATTGAGGGCTGCCACAGTGGAAGGTCAGATTCACCCAAAGTTAGAAAGCTCCATGCCTGGAACACACGTCGGGTGGGCAACAATAGTGAATGGGGCAAGGAAGAGTCTGCAGGTGGTGGCAATAGCCAATTCCCCCACAGACCCAGGTCTACTACAGGAACATTTTCCCAACACAAAAGCCTCCTAAGAAGTGGATGTTAGGAGGTGGTGCTTGGAGGGACAGAAGGGGAACTCAGAAGGTGTTATGATTCTAAATTCCTCTAAATGAGGATACAGGGAGTAAAGTGTGAAGCTGTTCAAGTACCCCCTGCCCACTGAGGCATCCTGATGAGGAGGCAGAGCCGAGCCTGCAGGGGTATCTGGGCCAAGCCAGGAGAGGAGGGTGAATGCCTGGCAGGGGCAGCTTGAAGGTGCTGCAGGCACTGGAGACCTGGAGCTGCCGGATGAGGGAGGCCAGTGGGGCGCCAGGCTCTGACAAACCACCACCCTCCAAAGTCACCCCACTGAGTAAACAGAGATGAATCTTCCCCATAAAGAGGGACTCCAACTGATGCCATTACTAATCACTGGCAATAAAACTGCTAAATAAAGAACAGAGACGGAATGATAAATCTACAGGAGGGAGGACCGACAGAACAATTACGCTTGAGAGGCAAACATGCGTTCACAGACATCACTGCCAGCCATGTATTATTAATAAAATAGTCATTGAGCTCAGTCAATAATAAAAGAAGAGGGGACCCCAGCCTCCTCCACCCTAGTGGAGTCTTCCATCAGCTCTCAACCCTAGCACTGAGCACTGACAAGAGCTCCTAGGTATGGGAATGTGCTGCCCTGCCCCACTCCTGGGGTCACAGGCAGGACCCTGATGGCTCCCACTGCCAAGCACACCAAGTCCAGGTCCTCCTTTCTCAGTTATAATAACAGCATCCCCTGACTACTGTTGCATAACAAATTATCCTGAAACTTAGCAGATTAAAACAACAAACACTTATTATCCTGCAGTTTCTCTGGGTGAGAATTGGGCATGGCCTAGCTGGGTGTCTCTGGCCTTCAGTGTCTCATGAGGCTGCAGTCAAGCTATTGACCTGGGCTACGGTCTCATCCGAAGACTGCTGGGGAAGGGCGCTCTTTCAAACTCATGCATATGGGCCTCTGCTCCTCTGGGGCTGTTGGTATGAGGCCTCCCTCAGTTCCTGCCTCATGATATGTCAGCTGGGGACCCACCCTCTCCTGAGAGATCTATCCAAGAAAAAGTGGGAGCACGTACC
This sequence comes from Colobus angolensis palliatus, assembly GCF_000951035.1. NCBI lineage: Eukaryota > Metazoa > Chordata > Mammalia > Primates > Cercopithecidae > Colobus > Colobus angolensis. The sequence goes on from NW_012116333.1 coordinate 2,733,957, forward strand.
CAGGATGGAAGCTGCCATCGTTTTCTACCCTAATCTGGGAAGTGGCATCCCATAGCTTCTTTTATTCATCAGAAATGAGTTACTAAATCCAGTCCACACTCAAGGGGAGGGGGCTACAGGAATCACTGAGGGACATTTTAGAAGCTGCTTGCCACACCTACTACATATGGGGGTGGTGGGCAAAAAGACCAGCTGAGAGGCAGGTGGTCCTCAGAGTCAAAGAAGGTATCAGGGAGTGAGGGAGGGATGGAGGGAGGCAGGATATTCATCAACAAGGTGAGATATTTCCTCCCAAGTTGTGTTTGCTTCTCCCCCTACACCCCCTACAACCCTGAGGTTAAAAAGTATCCTAAAAGAACAAAGGAATTTGAGAATTTGTGTCAACCCCACATCTGCTCTTTAATCCCCCCATACACATGGTGACACAGATACCAAAAAAGGGAGCATGAGGGGGCTCCTCGGAGCATGACTGGCAGCCACGCCTGGCTGTTGTGTGTGACCTTCTTCTCACCTGGCACTCCTCTGCCCACGGAGAAATGGGAACCAAGAACCAGGTGGCCTTTTCAGGATAAGAGAAACATGCCCAATGTGGACTGCATTTGGGGTCCCGCCTGTGCTCGGGGCTCTGTCTCCCTCGCCTCACTCAAGACTCATTCCAGAGCAGCCATCACTGTGCCTGCTTTCTGGGAGGGAGGAGCCCACCAGGAACACTGGTCTTTAACTCAGGCCCAACACTAGGGAGCCAGCTCTGTACAGACATCTGGAGAAAAAGATCTGGATATTAATGAAAGTGAGAGTGGTGGTACCACTCATTTGCTGAGTCACTGATGGCCACTTGAGCTGGAGCTCCAAGAAGCTCACAGAGCCGGGGATGTAGACAGACAGCCCCAGGGGGCCCAAAGGTGGGCAGAGTTGTCCCAATAGCCTCCTAACTCTGCCCGGGACTTCCTGAACTCTCACACTTTCTCCCACTTCTAATTCCTCCACCTTCCCATCCACCTTTGAGTTGGCCAGGGGAGGGCTGGCCTAGGGTCAAGTTTCCCTCCCCATGTTGTGACAGCTAGGGACTCCCCCTCAAGATAGGCTGGAAGGCAGAACCCAGCCCCAGTCTTGAGACACCAACAGGATGACCTGCTGCCCCATCTCCAGCTGGCTTCCAGCATCCCTCCCCACACCCTCCAGCCCCCTCCACTGCAGTGACGGGCAGTGCAGGATTGACTGGGAAGCAAAGCTGGAGGAAACCCTGGCAGAAATATGTGTTCCCTGTCCCTCTCTGGGACTCAGGGCTGAGTGTAGTGGAATGCCTCTCCCCAGGCCAAGACTCCTGTCCAGCAGCCCCCCTCCAAGTGGTAGGGCACACTGGCTCAGGGACCCTGCGAACCCTTGTCCACTTGGGCCCAGGGGTGTAATGGCTCCCCACTGTTGCCAGCTTCACCTACACACCTGAAAACCCTCCCTCCATGAAGCTCTTTGAAACCACCTATGGGAAGGCACCTGTAGGACTGGTGGAGATGGGGTGGACTCAGTCCAGATCTGGGAGCCGGTGGAGACTGGGTGGGAATGAGAATGGGACAGAGACAAGGAGGAAGGCACCAGTGGCCATGAGATGAGCTGTCAGGCCCATCTGACAGCTGTGTGGACATGTCCGGCTGCCTCAACAAGCTGCGATGAGTGTGGCATCTCCTCCTGTGACCCCATCTGGCTGCTTAGGTCTGGGTTTTTACTACACAGCTGCCAAGAGGTACAAACAGGAGTGTCAGCATCCCGCTCCCAGCTCTCTGGGTGAGCGCCCTCTCTCTAGATCAGTCTGGTCACTCACCTGCCTCGGGGCCAAGTACTCTCAGGACCACAGTTGATGTAATACTTTTTCTTTAAGTCAACTCCCTTTTCTATTCCACTAAAATATTCTAAAATATTCTAAAAGGAAACTTTATCTCAATGTTTTGCTGTGCCAGTTATCTGTTTCTTAATGCATGTCAACACGGATACACATCTACATAAAAACTGTGTTGATGCAGGAACCATCTAAGTGTTTTTCACACCAGGAATGCAGCACTCCCCACACTCTGCTCCAGCACTGTGCCTGGTACACCCAGTCTTCTTACAGCCAGGGCATGATCCCTACAGCCACGCTGGGGCACAGGAAGTGGGGTGCCTGGTTCCTTGTGTTGACAGTCGGGATTCAAGCTGTCTGCCTTGGAGTGGGCAGGGTTGAGGGGTTCCTCAGCTTGGCAGTCCTGGGGAAGAAGCTTCTAATCCACTGACAGCACTGAAGACAGCAGCAGGCCCACCTCTCTCCAGCAGGGCGGGTAGGGGAGCTCAGGACAGGTTGCCGATCCCGGAAGACCATGCCTTTGCTTTGGGACAAATTCCCAGGAAAGGAGGGAGCCTAGGCATCCATGTCATAGGTATTTTGGCTCTGCCGATCACTAGCCGTTTTGTCTCTGGGTAAGTAACTTAAACCCTTTGAGCCTCTGCTTCTTCCAGATGTAAAGTAAAAAACAAAATAATGCCAGCCTTATAAATGTATGTGTGCATCAGAAATAATAGGTGAGAAGCCTCTGGCTGAATGCTTGGCACATAGATGGTATCCATAAATAAGCTTTATTTTCATAATCAAAGACAAATTCAGGCCAGCAACCCTTGGTATTCTAAAATTTCCTTGGTATTCCAAAACGTCCTTGCAGCCCCTACAGTGTAAAGCTCAGACCCCTACCCTGCTTCTCAAGGCCCCTGGCTTCTGGCCTAAGCCTGTGTTCTGGACCTCCCCCACCACACCCTGGACACCTTTGCTCTTCTCAGATGGGACTACAGGGACTCTTGACATAAATACATCAATTTTCCCACAGGATGGGTCTCCAAACATTGTACCTGCACCCCTAAGTCAACTTTCTGGTACCACAGCTCGACTTCAGAGCATCAGCCCGTGCATGGACACTTTAAGCTAAATAGTCAGCACTTTAGTGTCAACATATTTTTATCAATACCACAGTGTTGGTGCTATACCGGATTATTGGCCCTTATTACCCTTTTAAAAAGTGGGAAAGGAGAAATTAAAGCAAAAAAATATATAAATCATGAGGCACACTGCTACTAACAAGCCACTGCTTTCACTCTGATGTTCACTGGAACAGTCTGGGCACTAGGTGTCCATCTGTGCAAGGAACAAACCAGAAGAGCAGCAGCCAGATGTCAGGAGGAAGCAGAGAGGAAGTTTCTAGAGTTTAAGTGCATGGATGGAGGGAATAGAGATGCATGGATTGAGAATGAACTGCAAAAGAACATTCCAGAAGCAGAAGCTTAGGCCCTGATACAGGACTCCCTCCAAAATATGTATTTAAGAAGGAAAAAGCAAAGACCCAACAGTGTGTGTGACTTGCCACTATTTGTTTGAATGAGAGATATGCATATACACCGTCTCTGGGTGGGTACGAGGAACCTGGTAGCAGAGGACATCTTTAGGGAGAGAGGCCAGAAGAGAGAAGGTTAGCAATGGGGAGAAAACATCCAACATAATTCACCAGGCTTCCTTGTTTTTTTCTTACCACATGAGTAGGTTGTAGTATACAGATCCAAATGGAGAAAAGATTCATGAGTCCATGTGCTACGTTGTGGCTTCCCACAGACTCCTCTACCAAGACAAGTAGGCTGGCATTGCATCTCCTCTTGACAAATTGTTCCCAAAAGTTGATAAGACATCACCAAAGTCAATTTTGCATTGTCCTACTCAATCCTGTACACGTTGAAAGAATCCCCATCAGCAAAGCTTTTTCTACATCAGAAATAATTTCCTTCAATAAGCACATGAAAAGATGCTCAACACCACTAATCCTGAGGAAAATGTAAATCAACACCACAATGAGATGTCATCTCACTCCCGTTAGAAGGGTCACTGTAAAAAATAAAAAATAACTAGAATCCTTGTGCATTGTTGGTGGGAATATAAAATGATGCTGCCACTATGGAAAACAGTATGGTAGTCCCTCAAAAAATTAAAAACAGAACTACCATATAATCCAGTAATCTCACTTTGGGGAATAGGAAACACACCAAAATAATTGAAAGCAGGGTCTGAAAAATGACAATAGCCCAAAGGCAGAAGCAACCCTCGTTTGGTTGTTCATCCAAGTATCCATGGGGGATGAATTGTTAAGCTAAATGTGGAGTACACTTACAGTGGAATATTACCCAGTCTTAGAAAGGAGGGAAATTCTGACACATGCTATAATATGAATGCCTTGAGGACATGATGCTAAGTGAAATATGTCATTTAGAAAAAGGCAAATACTGAATGATTCCACTTAGATGAGGTACTTAGAGCAGTCAAACTCACAGAAACAGAAAGTAGAATAGTGGTTACCAAGGGCTAAGGATAGGAGGGACTGGGGAGTTATCATTTAACGGGTGCAGAGTTTCAGTTTTGCAAGATGTGAAATTCTGGAGATGAATGTTGGTCATAGTAGCACATTAATGCGAATGAACTTAATGCCACTGATCTGTATACTTAGAAATGGTCAAGATGGTAAATTTTATATCATATGTATTTTGCCACGATAAAATATATTTTTAATTTAAAAGTTTTTTCTGTTTCATAAATGTCACTATATGCTATCTGGCAGAATTAGATTCAGGTGTTTAAAAAGTATTTTAGAAGTTATGTTGTGTTGACTGAATGCTTGTGTCCCCACCCCCAATTCACTGGCTTCATATGCTGAAGCCCCAATTCCCCAGTGTGGCTATATTTAGAAATGTAGCCTAAAGGAAGTAATTAAAATTAAATTACATTATAAGGCTGGGGCCCTGATCCAACAAGATTTGTGTCCTTATAAGAGGAGATACCAGAGAGTTCTCTCACTCCTCCCCTATCCCATGAGGAAAGGTTACTTAAGGACACAGCAAGAAGGCTGCTGTCTGCAAGCCTGGAAGAAAGCCCTCACCAGGAACCAACACTGCTGCTGCCATGATCCCAAACTTCAGCCTCCAGAAGTGGGAGAAAATTAATTTCTGTTGTATAAGCCATCCTGTCTGTGGTACTTTGTTATAGCAGCCCAAACTGACTAATACATGTTATATGTAGTCAGTGTTTACTCTCTACAGTTAATGTCTTAAATCACCATGAATAACAATCATGTTTAACACTCTTCTTTAAAAAACATATACCCCTGTGTGATCTCATGTATATAACAGTCTCAAAATTTTTTAAAGTATAATGATGAAAGACAGATGAGTACTGCCAGGGGTTACATCTGGGGAGGGTATGATTACAAAAGAGTAGCATGAGAGAATCTCTCGAAGATGAAGGAACAGTTCCGCATCCTGATGGAAAATGTATATGTGATGACATTTCATGCAATCATTACCTTCCTCCCCCAAAATGAGCATATGTAAAAATTTATGAAATCCAAATAAGGTCTGTAGGTTAGTTAATAGTATTGTAGCAATGTCCATTTTCAGTTTTGATCATTGTACTATTGTTATGTCAGTGTTCTCTTTGGGAGAAGTTGGGTGAAAAGGACATGAGAACTCTGTACTACTTTTGCAACTTGTAAGTGATTCTAAAATTATTTCAAAATAAAAAGACTTCTAAAATATATCCACAGTTAAAGTAGCTTTTATCAAAAAGATTTTTTTTTAAGTTGGTAATGGCATATATGTGGAGAAAGGAGAACACTCGTATACCATTGGTGGGAACATAAACTAGTACCACTACCAAGGAAAAGAGTATGGAGTTTCCTCAAGAAATGAAAAATGAAGCTACCATATGATCCAGCAGTTTCACTACTAGGTATATATCCAAAAGAAAAAACATCAGTGTATTGAAAAAAGACATCTGTCCTCCCATGTTTATTGCAACACTATTCACAATAGCTAAGATACGAAGTCAACTTGAGTATCCATCAACAGATGAATGGATAAAGGAAACATGGTATATATATACACAAGGGAATAATATTCAGTCATAAAAAAGAATGAAATTCTATTGTTTGCATCAACATGGATGGAACTGGGGGACATTATGTTAAGTTAAACATGCCAGACACAGAAAGGTAAATATTGCATATTATCTCATATGTGGGAGCTAAAAAAAAAAATGATCTCATGGAGGTAGAGAGTACAATGAAGGTTACTAGAGGCTTAGAAGGGTGGTGAGGATGGCGGGATTAAGAGAGATTAGTTAATGGGTACAACAATACAGTTAGATGGTAGAGGTAAGAGCTAGTGTTTGGTAGCACAATAGGGTAGCTATCATTGACAATAATTTATTGTATATTTCAAAATAACTTGAGGAATGGATTTGGAATGTTCTCAACACAAAGAAAGAATAGTTGATTTGGGGTGATGGATATTCCTGATTTGATCATTACACATTGTATTTTTGTGTTAAAATATCACATTTACCCTATAAATATGACCACTATTTCCAGACTCTAAAAAATTAAAAATTAAAATATGTATCCGATAGTTGGAGAATTTGTGATATTCTGTAGCTCCTTGGAGACAGAAGCCACTTTACCATGTGTAAGGTCTTGTTGGACTTCTGTACACAGGACTTTCATATCATCCCAGGTGCACTCCTGGTGAAAACAGGAGCACAATACGCTCAGTGACCCAGAGTCGCTGGAATTCTGCATCCCTCTCCCTTACAAGGCTTCTCTCTGCCCAGAGGATTCTTCCCCAGTTCCCTCAGTTTGAAGCTGCTCACAATTGTTCAGGACAGCTCACACCCTCCTCTGCAGCAGCAACCTCACTGAGTGCCGGCCACAGTGCCCCTCACTGTCTCATCCCACCTAATCCTCACTGTCCCCATTTTACAGATGAGGAAACTGAGGCTTGGAGAGGGCAGGAGATTTGCTTAGGTGGTTTGTGTGGGATCCTGGACTCAAGGCTGGGTCTGGTGACACCCCCACTGGGCTGCCATCGCTCCCCACCACCACCACCACTCAGACTGCCACCTGCAGGCTGGCCTCTGGCAGCAGGTGTGAGGGAAGCCAGTGGGGAAAGGGCACTAATTCAAGTCTGCAGCAGAGCAGCTGTTCTCTGGGTCCTTGCGGCCTGAGGCCATGCTGCTCTTATGTTCCCGGGTAAAGTGCTGCACTTAGGAGAAACCCTCTCCCAGCTGCAGGGCCATTAGCTCCCTGACTCCTGAAAAAAACATTTGGCCAGCGCTGACAGATGTGGCCATTACACAATCACTTAGCTCCCTCTCGCTGCCCCATCCAGACCTTGGGAGGAGGAGGGGCCTTGAGGCAGGCAAAGCCCTGGGGAGAGTCCATACAATTCACTTCCTGGCGCTGCCTCCTCTCTGCTCTTAGATTGCATTTTGCCAGGCCACACTGATGCAGCAGGAGGCAGCTTCAGACAGCACCATGTGCTGCCAATGACCTTGTTCTCCTGAGAGTGGTTCAAAAACTGCCTTCACATGCATCATTTCCTTGACTCCTCACAATAACCCTCTGTACTCAAAATTAGGATGATTCTTTCCATGACACAGATAAAGAAATGAGGCACAGAGAGGTTAAATGGCTTGCCCACAGTCACATAGCTAGGAATGTCAGGCCTCTGATTCCCAGGCCTGTGATGCTTCCTCCGCCCCAGGCAGCGGTAACCCTGCTGAAGTGTTACCATGCATGGGGAACTCCACCTCAGAGGAGGGTCTCCAGGGCCAGGGCAAGGGCAAGGGCAAGGGCTGCTTCTCTCTGCTGAGTGGAGGAATGAGGCCACCAGAGACTGCAAGGAATGCCTTGCCCCCTTGGCAGCTGCCAGGTAGCCCTTGACCTGGTGGGCTACCAGCTTGGGTAATTTCCTCCTGCACCATCCTCCTTTGCTCTCTAGACCCTGGCTCAGGATGGATGAGTGCCCTCTCCCACTCAACTCCCCACCGCTGTGTGGCCCAGGCAGGGTTGGCAGCCCGCCCTCCAACAGCTGGCAAGCCTCCTCTACCAGCCATAGCAGAGGTCCCAAGATAGGGGTTGCTGTGGCATCTGGTGCACCCAGCTGAACCAGGCCAGGGTCAGGCAGCCACAACTCCAGCGTTGTCTGACAATGCACCCAGCAAGAGGGAGGGGGTGGTGCCCAGGACCTAAGGAGGTGTGCTAAAGAGCAATGGCCCATCCTGCACACAGCCAGGCTCTGACAAGAAGCAGCTTTACCCGGCAGGGGCTCTGCCGTCAGTTAAGAGGCCGGTGAGCAGATGGCAGGCAGGAGCAGCAAGCACAGGCTGGGCTCCCAGGCCAGTCTCCTTGGTCCCTCCAGCAAGGTGCAGGACAGGCCCTAGGCGCTTCCAGGGCACCTGGGTAGGAGAGGCCCTAGGCACTTCCGGGACACCAGTCAAAGCTGCTTTCCACCAAGATGCCTCACTTTGCCTTGAGGTGGCACAGAAAGAGGCAGCTGAAAAGTCCATATCTGGGCAGAGGCAACCACCTTCTCTAAAATGCTCTTCCTGGGGGCTGGGGGATGGATTGTGGTTTATCCAAACCCATTACCCTGCCTCCTGCTTTGGGACTGAGAGCCGGGGGCCCGGCTCTGCCAGAACAGCTCAGGCTGGGAGGAAGGTTGGGGCCACTGCTCTTGGCCTCAAGGACTGCAGGCCCCAAGCACCTGCCAGTCCGACACTAATTATGTCATTCCCCTCAGACAGCAGTTGGTGGTGCTGGGGCCAAGGGTGTCCAAATTCGGAGTCCAAGGCTTTGTTGTCATTGGAAGTGTGATCTGGACACAAGCGGGCAGCTGAGAACAGCTCAAAGGGACAGCTGGGTGTTCCACAGCCCTAGGGCCTTTGAGCTTCCTGGGTGCAGCGGGCACACGCTCTGTTCCTACAAGAGTTTGTTGGAGCTGCTGTAGAAGGTATTTGGCCAAGTCTTGATGAGAAAAATAGCCAAATGTGGAATTCTGTAAAGTAGGTTGACAGTGTTCATGAGTGGAGCCCAGAATGAAGCTGCATTATCATTTAAAAATAATAAAAATATAAGCCCTTACAGTCCCTGTCTCAGGGAAACCTATCATCCTTTGGTTTAACTTGCCTCAGCAGGGACTGTGTTTTCCACATCTGTGCCCTTCTCTGCCTCTGGTGCCATCCCCGTGGGGGTGATGGGGGTACATGCTGGGTGTCGGCCTAGATCCCCAGCCCAGAGACTTAGAGCCATGTCCACTCCCCAGGGCAGGGCAGGGCCGGAGTGGCCATGATTGACCACTCCTGATGAGACCAGAGGGGTCTGCTGGCTCAAGTCCCCAGGGGGTGTGGCTGAGGCTGGAAAGCCACAGCGATCCCTGCCTAGCTGATGGCTGTGAGAGAGCAGAGAAGGCCGCGCTGCAGGTGAAAATGAAGGAGGTTCCTGACAACCCCCTGCTTCTTGGTACCTGTCTCACTGGGGTCCCAGGACTAGAGTCTCAGCCATCCTGAGTTCCATGAGATCACTTGGTATCCTCCTCCTAAAGGCACTTTTTGACATAAACTGGCTTCAGTGCTTCCCAGTACTTGCCACTAGAAGAGCTCTCTCTAAGACATTCCCCCTACCCCAGCCTTCACGCCCACCCCTGCCTCTGGGCACCGCAGATTCCCTTCCAAGCTCAAGTGCCTGGGCACATGCATCCTCCTGAAAATCAACCCTCCTACAGCCCACACAATTTACTCAGGGAAGGGTGTGGCAATCCCAACTCCCTCAACTCCCTCTGTCGGCTCAGGCGCAGCTGAGAGCCATTCCATCGTTTCCTTCTTGAGAAAGTGAGGTTTTCACCTGAAAAAGGTCTTCAAGCCTTTGACATGTGTGAGGCTTGGTGGAACAAGAGCTGGCTTTTATACTGCAGTTCATCCATGCCAGGCACCATGTAGCTATCCATTCATTTAATCTCCAAAGAGCCCCGGGAGGCTGGTGCCATTATTACGTAGGAGATGACTGAAGCACAGAGAGGTTAGGTGACTCACCCAGAGTCACACAGCCGTTAGGGCTAGGATTCTGAACAAGGGAAACATGCGCTTAACCAACTTCAACCAAGCTCTGAATTTGTAAAGGCTTCACTTTTTCTGGTGAAGCCAGAAAATTAGGAAGAAAGAGAGTTTCCATTAAGTGGACTGGTTGAGTCTCAGGCACCTTCTTGGTGTCCTGTCTTGCTATATCCATCAGAGGGGCCCAGAAGCTCTGGTCACCACTGAGTTCAGGGATTGTTGCTGGGCCTGCTCTTAGACAGGCACACACCTGAAGGCCAGGTGCAGATAAAACGGGGGCAGGCTGGCCCCTGCCCCAGCCAGGCCGGACCCAGGGGAGGGAGACATCTGACAGGGTGCTGGGGTGGTTCATCCTCCCCTCCCACAGGCCCACCCAGGACAGAACCCAAAAGACAGTGAGCAAAGGCAAACCATGACTCACCATCTGTGAAACCTGCTGGGACCAACGGGTCCTCATATGCCTCCATGGTGCTCCTGGCCTTGAAGACTGAGCCCGGCTGATCTCATCAAGTCATTTATTAACCACTCTCTGTGTGACAGCCAATGAAGTCGAGCTTTCCCTCTTCCTATCAAAGGCTATCAACTATGTAGCTTCACAGAAGTTGTCCGATCTAACTGTGCCTCGGTTTCCTTAACTGTGAAACGGGAATAGTAGGACTTACATTGTGGGTTTATCATTGGAATTAAATCTGCTAACCTATGTAAAGTTTCCAGGAAATGAGACAGTGGCAGAGTCAAAGGAAGTTCTTTCTACCCAACTGAGAGATCAGGCACTGGGCACCCACCGAGAAATGGAGGAGGAGCCCCCAAGTCCCCCAGGTCCCATGCCAGGGATGCCTGCCCTGACTCCCTGCCATGCCACAGTTGCTCCTCCTCTGGGCAGGCTGTCATCCCCAACAAGGCCAGGCTGCTGCCCCAGTCACAGTCACAACTTCAGTGGTTTCTACCCAAACCTAGAGTGCATTAAGGAATGGACTTCATTGTGCCTCAACTAATAAACGAATAATAATAATTAATTAATCAATCCCTGGGGCCCCAGCTTCCTTCCCATACTGAAGCCCAGCTGCCTTTTACAGTCACGTGATGAACTCCTGCAGACAGGGCAACCTACGGGGGGCTCCAGGAAGAACGACCCTGCAAGACAGTGCTTGTCAATGACTTGGGGAGGACTCTGATCTGCACCGAGGACCCTATCTTGTCCCAGCATCCACTAAAAGGTTCCTGAGCCAAGGCCTCAATGCCCTCCTCCTGGAAGTTTCCAGGTTTCCATTTGCACATTGGCCAAAGTGGAAGATTGAAGAGCGCAGACTCCACCCAGCCCTGTAGCCTCAGGGCTGGGAGGAACAAAGAGAGGACCTGAGCTTTTTCGGTCTTTCTTTTAACTCCTCTAAATTTATTGGGGTATTTAAACAAACAGAAACTACATCATGCATCGTTACTTTTTGCCTTTGTACAACAAAACTAAGTACTCAATATCTCTGCAGAGGTTTGGTGCTCATTTTTTTTTCCTTTCTTTCAGTAACATCAGGCAGACTTTTCGATATGATCCAGTTTTGCACAGTCACTAGAGTGTCGCATCATGAATTATTAAATCAGTGCTTCGTGGTAATACATAATTTCTTATCAATTATTCATGCTAATGTGTGTGTAGTTTACTTAATTGTGTTATTGACGATCAAAAGTAATTTCCTGAAAGTCCTCAAGGACACAAAATTTAATCAGCATAACTACTTTTCAGATGCAATGCTGTTAAGTATTCTTAATTTGCTCAACAGTTCACTTATTTATGTACCTTTCTGGAGGAAATACGAGTTTAATCAAACAATTAGATTGAAGAGTTAGTGTACATAAGGGCTTGAGCTCACATCCTTCAACCAAACATTCGTAATTACAGGGAAACGGAAGCAACTTTGCCGCGTTTTGGCAAATCGTTTCATCTTTATACTCAACAAGCAAAATACAGCAGGAAGAAGGATTTGATTTTTTTTTCTTTAAAGGAGACAGTATGTTTTATCAAATGCTTCATGGTGATCATAGACGAGGCACGATACACTCAGGAGTATTATTTGGGGGTCATGGAGTGGCGGAAGGTAAAAAGGGAACAGGAAATGTGAAAGTAGAACCTTTCGATGATAATAACTGAAACCAAAATAACCATCATGAAGGCAATAACTATCCGCATGGAAACACCATCAGCAAAAGCCACCAAAGACTGCAACCTTTCAGGTGCCGGGCGCCCCTGCCAGAAAGCGGCAGAGCTTATGCTATTGCACGTTCCCCTTGGATCTCCTCCAGGTCACCATCCACACCAGAGAAAACAGCCACACTAGACCAAAACAGAAATCTCTGTGAAATTTGGCCCTTTGGAATTAATGCTCTCCACACCATGAGAAAGCTGTCTTCCCCATGCTCCATTTCTGCACATACGCCGTTCCTGTCTCCTTTCCTACATTTTTTCCCTCAGTAAAAAACACCAGCACTGAAGAGCCCCAGACTCTACATGCCAGGCACCTGGGGAAAGGTAGTTCATCCATATGTGCAATTATTTCAGAGGCGTTCCTGAAGGGCTTCTTCCCTCTCCAAGGGCCCTTAGGCCCCCTGGACCAGAGAGCTGTTTTTCAGTTGCTTCACTTCCCATCAACCCACAGGTCTATTTGGGAGAGAGGAAGGGCTTGCAGGTGAGTGCTTCAGGTACTGGGGCCACACTGGTTCCACACCCACAGTGTCAAGACGGCAGACCCCAGTTCATGGAGCAGATGGTCTGGGTGATTAGCCCAGTACCCCTGGCCAGATGTGCCAGTGAAATCTCGTGGGTCAGAGCCAGCGTGGACATCTGGGACAGGCTGTGTCCTGTTGGCCCCTCCCTACCCTACATCTTCTCACTTTCTAACCAAGCCCACAACCAATATTCTCCAACAAGAGAAAGGGCACTACTGCTTGTCTTGGCCCAGGGGAGCAAGAGCCGCTTGGGATTCCACCGGTTCCCCAGTTATCAAACAATGTAAGGGGGACAGGCCCTTTTCTTATCATGAAACTTCAGCCCATGCCACAGTTCCTGGGGTTGACAAGACCTTCAAAGGCAGCCCAGGGGGGAAATAGGAAGGGTAATGGATGAGGAATCTACCTCCCTCCGAGACTCTGGGCCTGGATGAAAATCCCAGGGAGGCTCCTCACAGAGAGGGCTCTGCTGCCACCAAGTGCCATCGGGATCTGTTGCCAAAGAAACCACCACAATGCAGCCGCGCTGGTGGGACTCCAGAGGGACCCTCCAGGTGCCAAGGGAGCTGTGGGTCTCACTTGCCCGTCCTGGGTCCATGCAGAGGCCCTGGGGCTGCAGGCTTCTCCTTGCTATTTGGAGAGTTTTCTGTAGGGTCTGAGGCTGGGAGAAGCAGGGGTGGGGGGAGGGCACGCCAGACAGGGCACTGTAGACCCTCATACACTCTTCTCTGCCTCGCTCTGTTCCTTGGTGGGAGAGATCTTGTCCTGGCTGCCATCTGGGGGCGCCGGCTTGGCGACAGGGCCGGGGCTGCTGCTGGTGGAAGGCAGGAGATTGGCTGACTGCAGGACGGCTTCTGAGTGCTCACGGGCTTTCATGCGCAGGGCGGCCACGCTGGCCGTGCGGTTACTCTGGCAGCCATAGGTGGGAAGGAAGGAGAGTCCCATGGGGTCTGGGACACAGCAAGAGCAGAGTGGGCCCCCTGGAAAAGGAAAAACAACAGGCTCCCATCACTGTCCACTTTCTGCCTCTCAGGGCTGGGTGACAGGGAATGGTCTGAGTTCTGAAGGACAGAAAGATTGATTCCCTCTGGCGCCAGATACTGAAGGGAGAAGGACAAGTGCTCAGAACCTCAAAGGGACCTAGTTAATCGTTCAAAGGGTTGTCAGAGCATCAGGGACACCCGGTCAGTCCTGGCTCCCTTGCCAAGGAGCTGTGTGGCCTTAGGCCAATATCTTGGCTTCTCTGAGCCTCAGTCTCTACTTCTGTAAAATGGGGTAATACCTACATCGCAGGATTATAAGGAGGATCCCATTAAGTCATTCCACATTCCCAAACTGTGTCAAGCACCCCTAAGAACTCACTGCGGTACTGGGGGATACCTTAAATGGAGGGAAACCCAGCCACACGTGTCAGGTGCCAGGCAAGCTGCTGGCTGCAGGCAGTTCCCGGCTTAACCACGAGATCCTGCTGCATTCCTGTCAAGAATGTTATCGCTTTGTGAAGCTGGATTTTGCAAGTACCACACAAAATTCCACATTGGAATATAAAATGTAGGTGGCAGAGTCTAAAAGAATTCCAAGATTGGAGAAGCTGTACAAAGCTTATAAGGCACATAAGCCCCTTAGAAAGGAATAGTGGCTATTTAAAAATGAAAGCAGTCAGGTGCAGTGGCTCACACCTATAATCCCAACAGTTTGGGAGTCTAAGGTAGGAGGATGGCTTGAGCCCAAGAGTTCAAGACCAGCATGGGCAACATAGTGAGACCCTATCGCTACAAAATAAAAATAAAAAATAAATTAACAAAGCACAGTGGTATGTGCCGATAGTCCTAGCTACTTGGGAGGCTGAGGCAGGAAGATCACTTGAGCCCAGGAGTTCAAGGGTGCAGTGAGCCATGATTGCATCAATGCACTCCAGCCTGGGCAACAGAGCAAGTCCCTGTCTCTAAAAACAATAATAATAAAAAGAAAAAGAAAAGCAAAACATTATTTTTCTTTCATTTTATAAGTATTATTTTTCAAATAGCTACTAAGTTGTCAGGACATACTTAGTGAGCTGCTTGGACCTAACCATTGAATTAACAGAACCGTTAACTGTTATATATTGCTTATGGTCCAGGGGGTGTCGTGAACTGAGGTTTGAGAACTTCAGAGGGAACCAATTTGGAAAGTGCTTAGTGTGGGTTCAAGCCCAGGTCAATCTTTTTCACCCATGTGTTGCCTCTTGGCTGGTGATAATGGAAAACATGGAGAAGATGGAATTTCTGAAGTGGTCCCAGCCAAGGCTGAGGTCTGCAGCAAGGTCAGCACCAAGGTCAGCACCCTTGTGTCCCAGCTCCCTTGCAGTCCTGGACATGTCCACAGGCTGCAAGTGAGCCTTGAGCTGCTGTCCTGCCTTTCTAAGCATGCTCTGGAGTCCTTCCTCGAACCACCAAGGTGCAGTAATCGTGAGACAAATGCCTGTGCTCACTGGAGCCTGGAAGGCCACTCAGGCCCGGCATCCACTTTCAGAGATCAACCCCAGGGGCAGCTGCAGCTGCACCAGCTTTTCCAGCAGCTGGGACATCCCCACCCTCCCTTCCCAAGACAGCCTTCCTAATGCCAAAGCCAGGGTACCTTCTGCTCCCCTCAAGCACATTCACGAATCCTCCTCTTCCTTGCCAAGCCACTGAGAGACAAAGGGAAGCTCACCTTTACCACCCACTGCTCCTCTTATCACATTATGGTCACCCACACTGTAGGCGTGGCTCATCTCCCTCTCCAGGTAAGGAAACTGAGTCTCCAAATTTGCAGTTTATTGTAGAGAAGGGACCAGAACCTCCTGGTGACCTTTCCCTCTCCTGTATCGTAATGGGAAGTTTAAATGCAGCTTCACCTCCTGCCTCAAGTTTGACTGAGGGGCTGATCCAGTAGGCAGCAGATACCAGAATGAGTGTGAGGCAGCACACACGCAAAGTGTGCAAGGGATCTCTAGGACCAGCCCCACTGCCCTGCAGGCCCACTGGCCTCCAGCCTGTCATGCATTTAGTCAAACCCCGGGGCCTGGCTGCTCCACTTCTCCTAGGGGCTCTTACACAGGCATAGCCACACCCTGACACCAGTCACTGAGAGACTCTCAGAGGGAATGACAGCTTTTGCTGGGAACAATGCCTTCTATGAGTCTCAGGCCTTCCTGATGGTTAGAACCCACCCCCAGGGGCCCTTGTCTTCCTCCAAGTCTCCCTGCCCAAGGGCACTCACTGGTGAGGAGCACCTAAGGTGTGAAGACACCAAGTTATTAAGAATGGTGGTCCCCCTTGGAGCGGGTATGCTGTAGATTTATATTTTCCTCTCTATGTCTATTTAGAATTTTTTTTGTTTTTCTACAATGAAAATGAATTTCTTTTAAGTTTAGAAACATAATGTTAATTTTAAATGAATGTTAAAAAGAAGGAAGATCGAAGACAGACCCAGCAGGCACATCTGAGAGCAGAGATTGGTTAGGGCTATAGGCTCTCAAGGACCTGGAAGGGGCCACCATCCTCAGACTTAGCCCTGGGTAGCCGGTCCTGGGTCAGGCCACATGAGAAAGATGGGCTCAATCCATCTCAGGCTGGTATTAACCCAGCCAAGGCCTTGCTTCAGTGTAAGCATCAATGGCGAGTTCAATGTTCTGTAACTCAGTGGGAAATCTAGCCATGTACCAGACGTAGAAGTGACAGAGCCTCCTTCCCCTGGAGCCATAGCTTACAGCCGCTAGGTCACACCTGCAGCGGACCCCAAGAAAGCCACCCGTAACTATACTGCTGGCCCTCAAAACCCAAACTTAGAAGTTAAGAGGAATAAATTAACTCACAGAACCAAGGCTGCAGCAGGGTAAAGAGTCTATGTGTGCCTAGCTCACCCCCTACGCACATACACACACAGCACTGGATTGATGGGAAACTGAGGACCAAGTGAAGCCAAGGACCCTGTAGTTAAAAACCGTTAAGGACTGTACATACCATGGAATATGACTCAAAAGGAAGGAAATTTTGACACTGGCTCCAACAGGGGTCAACCTTGAAGAAATTATGCTAAGTGAAATAAGCCAGTCACTAAAAGAAAACATCCTGCAGGAGTCCTCTTCTGTGAGGTCCCCAGAGTACTCCAATTCCCAGAGACAGAAGTAGAATGACACAGACCTGGGGCGGGGGAGGGGAAGTGGGAAGATGGGGGAAGTGGGAAGTTTGCAAGATGAAGAGTTCAGGAGATTGGCTGTGCATCAACAGGAATGTGCTTAATACAACTGAGTCACACACTTAAAAATGGTTAAGATGGTAAATTTTATGTTATGCGTATTTTACCATAATCAAAAAGAAAATAAGATAGTTTTTTTTGTTTGTTTTTATTTTTTTTAAGTATACTGGCCAGAGGTGAGTTGAGGGCAAAGTGATCCAGGAAGATGAAGTGTGCACAGGGTAGCCAGGTCTGTTTTTACTCCTTCAGTGAGCAAGAATCTCCAAAGCCCCTCCAGCTGCCAAACACTCACCCAGCCACACCCAGTCCCATGTCCATGGGGCTGGCACTCTCAACCGACTGCACTCACTGGGCCTTTGCCTAAGGAAGCTTCGTAGGGTTTTCACACATCCCTCCAGTTCCTGACCATTGGTGGCAGGGGCAGGGAGGAGTGGAATTCCTCAGCAGGCAGCTGCCTCCGATAGGTGCGCACTGACCAACAAGAGTCTTGGGGCCCAGCACAGTGGCTCACACCTGTAAAACCAGCACTTTGGGAGGCCTAGGAGGGTGGATCACCTGTGGTCATGAGTTCGAGACCAGCCTGACCAATATGGTGAAACCCCGTCTCTCCTAATACAAAAATTAGCCGGATGTGGTGGCATGCACTTGTAGTCCCAGCTCCTCCGGAGGCTGAGACAGGAGAATTGCTTGAACCCAGGAGGTGGAGGTTGCGCATGCCACTGCACTCCAGTCTGGGTGAAAGAGTGAGACTCCTTCTCAAAGAAAAAAAAAAAAAAAAAGAGCCTTGGGCACACAGCCCAACACATGCCATCACTCCCTTTCCTCATCTGCACCCTTTCTTCATCTGCACCCCAAGCCTGAACTGCAGCTAAAGCGTCCGTCAAAGGGGGCAGATGCCTGCAGGTGGACACAAAAACACAGTAACAGCCACACCCAGGAATGTGGCAAATGAGCCCTGGCCATCTGAAGGGAAGTCCTTAGAGGCTGCCAAAGGGGCTTCCCCTGAACCTGCCCATACCTGAATGAGAACTGGGAAGATGTGTGGATCCAAGACAGAGGTATGGACAAGATTGAAAGAGGCCACTGTGTAAGAAACAAGATTAAAAGCAAACAGGGGACAAATCTGGTGAGATGGTTAACAAGCAAAAGTATAAAGTCTATAATCTGCATCCAAGGATCCATCTGCACAAAGGAGACATGGCTCAGTGATCAATCATGTATGGTCAATACGACTTCACAGTAACTTCACGGCCATCCCACAGGGTTGTGGGTTGCCTTAACAGAGGCAGAACCTGCAGAAAAAGGGAAGGTAAAGTCCTTCTCTCTTGTGTGATGATCACACCCTGCCTTATGTCTCCCATCAACAGACACTTCTGTCATCACCCTAAAGAGAAAAGCAGTTGAGGGGATAGGAAATACAGTGATCTGGGCACATACACATGTTAACTTAAATTGTCCAACAACCAGCATCTCCCTTGAATTCTATAGCCATTTTTTGCAAAGGAAAAAAATGATTTTGATTTCTCAGTGATCTGACAGTACCAATATGCTGCCTGTACAAAACACTTCATGGACCCTGAACACTTTTGAGGACTTGAAATAACATGATGGAGCTTCATCCTCCATATAGAACACACTGAGACTATGACAAATTATATTAAAGGAGGATATTTAGTTCCCAGGGTGATTCATTAGTAAATAGTTACTGAGTAAAAATCCAGACCCAAAGCTCATGCACTTTAGCCATGAAACATGTGCTCAAGTAGAGGCCGGGCACAGTGGCTTGCACCTGTAATCCCAGCACTTTGGGAGGCTGAGGCGGGTGGATCACTTGAGCCCAGGAGTTTGAGACCAGCCTGGGCAACATAGCAAAACCCTATCTCTACAAAATATACAAAAAAATTAGCCAGGTGTGGTGGCAGATGCCTGTAATCCCAGCACTTTGGAAGGCCAAGGCAGGTGGATCACCTGAGTTCAGAAGTTCAAGCCTGGCCAACATGATGAAACCCGTCTCCACTAAAAATACAAAAATTAGCCAGGCATGATGATGTGCACCTGTAATCCCAGGTGCTCTGGAGGCTAAGGCAGGGGAATTGCTTGAACCCAGGAGGTGGAGGTTGCAGTGAACTGAGATCATGCCACTGTATTCCAGCCCGGACAACAGAACGAGACTCCATCTAAAAAAAAAAAAAAAAAAGCCGGGTGTGGTAGCACACTGCTGTAGTCCCAGCTACTAGGACCTTCACCAAATGCTTAAAGATTCTCCTATGTGCAAAGTGCATTTCTATTTCTAACATAAGTTGTATGATTTCCAAGACTGCCACAAACTAGAAAGAAATGTGGCTACTAGTGGCAAACCCATTGATGGTTAATACTGAGAAAAGAGACAAAATGTTATAAAACAGCCAAAAACCCTCCAAATGCACAGTAAACTGGAGCCGTTTGCACAGAGGCAAGCAGAGCAGAATACCGGGATGGTCCAAAGCCATCGCAGTGGCCACTGTGGGTCTCAAGGTATGATGTTTGACAGGGCTTTGAAAACTGCACCAAGCCTGTGACTGTTAGTCAAGGGGCCACTGAGTTGGTCATGAGAGAAGCTAGACTCTGCCTCTTTATTACATCATAAAGTGACAAACACACTTAGAAAAAGTCTACCCTAAAACCAAGTCATCATTATGGAAACCCTATAAACAAAGCCCAGTGCATCTGTGTAGGGCAGAAGAAGGTGATGAAAAGAAGAAGGTGGTCAGAAGAAGGTGGTCAGAAGAAGGTGGTCGGAAGAAGTCTGACCCCTGACCCCACTGTTAACCAGACACAGGACCCACCTTCATCCACTCAAGCTTCAGCTTCTGCGCCTTAACACATCTACTTTGGTGATAAATCCTATAAAGCAACGGGTACTTAATCCTCAAACAATTATTTCCTCAACCCCATACAAATGAAAGGACAATTCTAAGTCACAATCCACAGCTTATTCCAATTTCTGGTTCAATTCTATGACCAGCTGAAGAACCCAAGTTGTCCCGAGTATCCCCCAGAGGACGCCATGATGGACACGAGACCTGCAACCATACTCATGCACACACACATAACACTACGTACGTGCACGTAGGGTATATGCAGTGACTGCGCTCACCGGCACTGCGTGCCTACCCTGCCTTTGGCACAAGCCGTACGCCTTTTCACAGCTGTATTTGTTCCTCAGTGAAATCTTCCCATCTGGCCAAAAAGTAATTTATACTGCCAAGAGAATTTTGAAGAGTAAGCCAAACAAACTTTCAAAACCCCCTTCTTAATTACTTGATTTCTATACATGGGACTCTAGAAGGGAATAGAAGAGTACTTTTTGTTTTTGTTTTTTTTAATTTGTCAAAAAGCTATCATGTGCTGCTCACTTCAGCAGCACATACACTAAAATTGGAACAATAAAGAGAAGCTAAGCAAATAATATTTTTTAAAGATAAAAATTTAAATAAAAAAGTTTAAGCTAGTATTAATGGGCTAAAAATTGAATTAGCTACTAAGGAAGTCATACTTGTGTGCATATAACAACAACAAAAAACATGAATTAACCAATGGTCCAATAATAGGGAACTAGCTGAATAAGTTATACCCATATAGAACACACTACAACTATGACAAATTATATTAAAGGAGGATATTTAGTACCATGAAAAAGATACTAATGAAATAAGACATTTAAAGAATCGGTAAAGGAGCAGTAAATAAACAATAAGTCATCAGTAAGTCAACATGCATACATTTTGGAATACATATGCATGTGTATAATACATACACATGTGATAGACTGAATGTTGATGATGTCCTCCCACCCCAAAATTCATATGTTGAAATCCTAAACCTCAAGGTTTGGGAGGTGGGGCTTTTGGAAGATGATTAAGTCATGAGTATAGATCTCTCAGGGACTAATGTCCTTACATAAGAGACCCCAGAGGGTCGCCCTGTCTCTTCCTCTTCCACTATACAAGGACACAGCAACAAGACACCATCTATGAATCCAGTGCCCTCACAAGACATTGAGTCTGCCAGCACCTTGATCTTAGACTTCCCAGCCTCCAGAACTGTGAGAAATAAATTTCCATTGTTTATAAGCCCCCGGGTTTATGATATTTAGTTATAGCAGCCCAAACCGACTAAGATGATCCATATCCACATATACTAACACACATATATGCACATACTGTACATATGTATATGTATAGCCACAGACCACATCAATCTAGCATCATGGGTATATGTATGTAAATATAAATTTACTTAGAAATAGAAAAATGTATAAATTTAAATTCTTAATTTAAACTTTTTAATTTGTAAGTTATTAAATATATGTTTATTATATATATATATATATTCATAAGTGACATCTTCAAATGTTCCAATACCAAAATATTCACAGTATCTGGTTCTGGGTGTTGAGGCTATGAATTTTTTTTATTTGTGTTTTATTGTAAGTTTTGCTCTTTCTAAACTGACCAGGTATTACTCTCATAGAAAGAGTAATCTCCTTGGGGTTTGTGATTTCCTGTCTTCTCTCATTCAGAGATGGCGACAGATGTTCTCCTTCAGCACAGAGTCCCCCACAGGTTGCTAAGGGATAAAGACCATGTCTTCACCACCCAGTGAAGACTCCAAGATGACTAATGGCATCCGTCTGCACTCAGGGTATTGACTGCAAACACAGGGCTGAGGGTGCGCCACGAGATTCACCAGCAACCTTCTATTCATCTCCCCTCTCATTTGTGTGGACCAAAGTCAGTGAGTCCCTTCCTGCCCGCCCCCACCCCATGAAACCCCTAAAAGGCCATGACTCCCTCCCTCCCCCTGGCAGACTTGTGCCATCACAAAAGTCTATGCAAGAGCCCTCTGGTCCTTAAATGCAGTCTGAGAACATGCTACTACCTCCTGGACACTAAATTAAAACACACAATTTGATTTCCATTAAGTTACAGCAAATTCTGCTGAATTGATCTAATCGGCCTCCATTCCTATATGACATCATGCTTTAAAGGTTTGGTCTGAATATAAATACTTAATGTAATAAATACAGTCTGAAATATTTGATCTCCTTGGCAGTTTAATTGATCTACTACCAAGACTGACAGGAAAAATTAAGTTAGCTCTGTCTCGTCTCTGCCAATAGCACATTTTCATCATAAAGCTATGTGGACTCCAATGCTGGTGACAAGGAGAACTCTCACACCCCGTTTTCCTGTTGAACATTCAGGTTAGGGTAACAAGAGTTGAACAGAAAATGAATGCATGGGTTTATGAGACATCTAGTGTAAACAGCATAGTTCACTTCTTTTCACTTTATAGTAAAATAAATGAACTGATAAACATTCTGTGAGTCATCACACCATTTCCTTATAGTTCACATGGAGAGTTTAAGTGGGAATATCGGTAGATGTCTACAATATTTACGCGTATTTTTAGCTGCTGTGTTTAAGTGCAGTCACCAATAATCAAACAAAAAACAAGGCCAAATTCACACCTGGACACACTGTGTTCTCCTAATGGAACTCCTGAAGTACTTTCTCCTCCTCTTGTTTTATGACTTATTTCTTGTCTTTTCACCATGAGCCGTGTTTGTTTTTGTACACACCTCACCTCCCAAGCTTGATGTGTGCGCCTCCCCCATCCAATCTCACAGCCCTGATTGCAGAACAAAACTGTCCCATTTTGGTACAAAGTAAACACTCCGTGAATATTTAGTGAAGGGAGAAAAGGAGAGAGAATCTATCTTTCTTGACTGAGTTGGCATATTTTAGTTCTTCAAAGTTGCCATCTCCCGAGTTCTAAGCTTCCTCAATACCCCGTGGAAAGAAAAACTATATTCTTAACAAAGTTACCCAATCTGATTAATGTCAAAATCCCTGGGCTAATTTGGAAGGGGTTTTGGTGGAATCAGCTCTAAATCCCACCCGTCCCTTAATTTCACCTATTACATGTAAGGCCTTTATCTCGACAATTACTTATGCACTCAGCAAATACTCATTGATGGGGGCCAACTCAACTGACCATTCCAACCAGAGCTTTGTGTTCTGACACAGTCTCAGGGCCAGTGCACATGTTCTATTTCTGCCTGGATGTCTCCACAGGGTCAAACAAATAATGACAGTGGCCCCCAGATCCAAGGACCCTCAGCACAGCCAGAACAGCCACAGGGACACATGTTCCTGGCAGTCAGATGCCAATTCACACAACCCTCCCTCCTTTCAGTGGCAGCCAGACCTCGGCATGGGCAGGGTGCTTCTCCTGCTGCCTCTGGCACCAGCCAGAGCCTTCTGCTCAGCTCTGTGCACTCCAGGGCCCCATTGATTAGCAGGAAGGGCAAACCCATCAGCACCCATAGGAAATGGCTTCTGGAAAGTGAGTTGCAGGTTTTCAAGTCAGAAGATGACAGAAGGTGCCTGTCAAAGGAGCAGAATCAATACAGGGTGTAGAGTGCTGGAAGGTGGCACATCCAGGTCCCTGAATTGTTGTGCCTCTGACATTCATGCTATGTGACCTTGGACAGTTCTATCTCTTCTCCAGGCCTCAGGTTTCCCCATTATATTCTGCAGAAGCAGTGGTAACATGCTCGTCAAAGAGATTCCTTACAAATCTTAAGTGCCAGGATTCTCCGCCTGTCTTCCTGACATCAGCTAGGCATGGAGGGGCCAGGGTTGACCCAGTCATTTTCTCCATGAGGAATGACCACTTCTTTCCCTTGAGTACTCTGCTCCCCAAATGCCTGTATCCTCAGAAACGAGCCAGGGGCCCTGGGAGACTGTGTTGTTTTCCTGGAGCCCCATGTGCTTTCCACACACCACGAAGCCCAGTCACCATGCACTGGGTACTGGGAGACCCTCCCATGGGAGAGTAAATGCTTGCAGGAAGCAGAAACCTCTGCCCAGGCGATCCAAACCCAAGCCCTAATCAGATTCCAAGTGACTTTTTGGCCTCAACATCATGACTCTAACAACAAGTACAAGCCCTTAGGTGGATTTGGATGTGCCAGATATGTGAACACCATTAGGTATGGCCATTACAGTCTTTGTTTCACAAGTGAGGAGCCTAGCATCCACCCCAAGGTGACCCAGTGTCAAGAAAGAGGCAGCACTGCCAGGTTCCTTCCCTGTGTTCATGTTTCTGTCTGCCTGGGGTCTCTCACCCACTCACAGCTTAAGCATCTTCTCTGGAAAGACTTCTTCCTGTGAAGAAAGTTCCTCCCTCCTCTGGGCTTCCCCATACCTTGTATGCCCTTGTTTGCTTCTATGAGAGTACATGACTGTCACCTGAACTGGGATTCTTGGTGGACCTGTCTGTTTCTCCAAGCCCACCTCCTCAAACTGCCAGACCCTTTGGGTAGAGACAGTCTAATTCATTGGTCTAATTCATTGCTAAGTGCTCAACCTGTGGTTCAGAGTCTGGCAAAGTGTAGCTACTCAGTGGGTGTTGAATGAAGAACAGGAAAGCCTCGTCTCTGGAGTCCAGCAGGTGGCCAGCAGTGCAGAGCCAGGTGCCAATATCTTTGGAATCTCCTAAGAGAGGACCTTCTCTCAGGCCCAGAGCAGCACAAGATTCTTTCCTTCTTTTCCCAGATTGCATTACATTTTACTCTGCACCAGACTCTGTGCTGGGGCAGAGGTAGGTGGAAGGATCCAGAGGTGCATTGGATGTGACCAGTGCCCTTAAAGTGTAAATAGTCACAACTAGAAGTACGGGTGGCCAAAAACAAACACCCCAACTCATGGCAGGGGCCAGCATAACCTTGATACTTGTGGCAGTTAGTGTCTGCAGTCAGTCTCAATGGACCACACCTCCCAGGACTCACGCCCACGTGCAGTCCCCTCTGCCTGAGTCTGGGCTGGCCCAGCGATTGGCTTTAATAGGATGCAGCAGCAGAGACACTATACCCATTCTGGGTGTGACCCTTAAGAAGGCCTGGCATCTTCTCCTTCATACTCTTGGTACCCAACCACCACTCAACCCCAGCCCAAGCTAACCATAGGAGAGACCATGTGGAGAAAGAGGGAGAGGTTCAGCCTCCCAGCATCTCTGTAAAAGCACCAGACACCTAAGTAATGCCATCTTGTATATACCAGGCCTAGCTGCCATCTGACTGCAACCTCACAAAAGATCCTAAGGAAAAGCAGCCGAAGAACTGCCCAGTTGAGCCCAGCCAGTCCTCAGAATG
Organism: Colobus angolensis palliatus; assembly: GCF_000951035.1. NCBI lineage: Eukaryota > Metazoa > Chordata > Mammalia > Primates > Cercopithecidae > Colobus > Colobus angolensis. The sequence continues at coordinate 2,759,036 of NW_012116333.1, forward strand.
ATGACAGATAACAAAACAGTTGCTATTTTATAATACAAACTTTTGGGGCAACCACAGCTAAGTAAAACCATACCAAAATCTGGAATGGAGATTATAAGAAAAAAAAAAAAACACGTCCATCTCCTCATGATCATAGCTGCAAACACCCTAAAGAAAACATTAGCAAACCAAATTCAGTAATATGTAAAAAGAATAGCATGTCACATCTAATTTGGGTCTATTCCAGGAATGTGCAGTTGTTTTAACATTTACAAAAAAGAATCAATATAATTCATCCTACTAATATATTGAGAAAGAAAAAAATCATACAATCAGCTCAACAGCTACAGAAGAAGTGATGAAATTCAATATTCATTAGTATTAGCAATTTTTAAAAATGATAATCAAGAAAAAATTCTTAGAAAACTAGGACAAGAAGAAAATATATTTAATTGATAAAGAGTATCTTTTTAAAAAAAAAAAAAAGCAGGCAGCAAACACAACTGTCAAACCCTAACAGCTTCCTCATGAGATCAATAAAGCAACAGCAGGTCACACACCACGTATGACATGATTCCATTCACATGAGATGTCCACAGTCGGCAGAGACAGAGGGCAGGGTCAGGGTTGCCCTGGGCTGTGCAAAATGGAGAAAGTGCCAGTGACTGATGATGGATACAGAGTGGTGAAAATGTTCTAAAATTGATTGTTGTGATGGTGAACACTCAAATGGTGAATATACTAAAAGTTATTGAATTGTACACGTTAATGAATGAATCATACAGAATGTGAATTATATCTCAATAAAGCTTTAAAAAAAATAGAATAAGGCCAGATGCCTGTTTTCACCACTTCTGTTCAATACTGTACTAGAGGTTCTAGCCAGCACAGTCCCACAAGAAAAAGAAATTGAAAAGTATAAGCTTGGAAAAGAATAGACAAACACTCTTTATAGACATGCTTGTGTACATACAATATCATAAAGAATCTATGACTAAACCTAATTGCAACAAATCTTGTAAACATAATGCTCAGCCAAAGAACTCAGACACAAAAAAATACATACTGTAGGACTCCATGTATATGTGTGTATATATTTTTGTGTGCTATATATTTACTATATATATAGTACATGTATGTATATGTGAAGTTCAAAAAAGTCAAGACTATAGATTGAGCTCCCCGAGTCCAAAATTTGAAATGCTGTAAATCTAAAGCTTTTGCATGCCAACACGACACCCAAATAAAATGCTCATTGGAGTGTTTCAGATTTAGGATTTTCAGACTTGGGATGCTCAACCACTAAGTAAAATGCAAATATTCCGAAATCCAAAAAAAAAAAAATACAAAATCACAAACACTTCTGGTCCAAGCACTGTGGATAAGGGATACTAACCGGTACAGTGTTTCAGAATGCCTACTTCAGTGGTAAAGTTATATCATCATAAAAGTCAGCAGAGTGGTGTCTTTTGCTAAGAGGAAAAGTGACGTGAGTAAAACAAGGCACATGGAGTTGGGAGTGTGGAGCGCAAGCAAGGTAATCTGGATGCTTGAAACCATTAATGAAGTCCTAGGTGCATGCTTCATGCATTTTTCTAATGAATATCCTATTTTACAATACAACCATTATAAAAAAATTTAAAAAATTTTTTAAAACATCACAATTTTTTAAAAAAGGAAAACATCATTAAAGAAGAAAAGGGGAAAGATGGTTTCAGGGGGCCTCAGAGGAGGAAGAGGTCACTTCTGACTCTTACGTCAGCCTTTGTGGACAAATGCTACAGCCAATACAGCCCTCAGAAGCTGGACATTTCAGCCTGGCCTGGAAGCCCAAGGGCAAAGACCAAAGCAAAGCAAAACATTCTTGACTAATGCAGGGGCCATACCCTTAGGAAGGCCATGACCAGACCTCTGCTAGCACTCCCTTCCCCTGCACATCCTTCCCCTCATCCTCACGTACTCTGTGCAGGACTAGGACTGCCGCTCAATTGCTCGTGTCTAGTGAGTGCCACTGCATGCCTGCACAACACGGGGCACATGACCTACAGCAGCTCCTTCAGTCCTCACAGCGTCCAAGGTCTCTGCGGGGAAGATGGGGCCAGACTCCAGCCTGTCTGTCCCCAGACTCCTCCCAGCCTGGGCCTTACCTGCAACTGGCTGGAACCATGTCACCTCTCCAGAGGGGATGAGGAGGAAGGCAAGAAGGAGTCAGATCTTACTCCATTGTCCTGCTGCTGTTCTCTGGCCTCGGGCTCTGACTCTAGGGAACCACACTGGGGACGAGGGTCCCCATCATGTCCACCTTGCCCAGAAGGCTGACGCCTCCCACCTGAGAAGTTCAGCTATGATGCTGCCACTCGGCAGGCTGCCCTGCCGGGTGCAGGGGGTTTCTGTGACTCCTGCAGCGTGAGCCTGCAGTGAGTTATGAAAGCTTTCCCCTGGCAGCTGTAATTATGTCCCACCTCACACCCAGCTCTGTGAATCACAGGTTAGAGGCAGACCAGCTAAGTGCACTGGGGAGAGCACCTCCTCCACTGTGACTCTCCAGCCCCAGCTGCTCCCACCCGGCCTGTGGCCAGCACTTCCCCGGAACAATCCCAAGCGCCTCCCTGGCCATTAATAACCTCCTCTGCATTAATGAATTGTGAATGCAATCCTGGCCATTAAGACAGCCTAAGAAAATTCTTTGTATTGGGACAGATTTTTTTCTAGACACCCATTATTGTCATGTTAATCCTCTCTGCACAGGAGTAGGGTCCTGCTCTCTTCTTATTTGAGAGTTTCCATAAAATAGAACATGCCCACAGTGAGCCCAGCAAGCCTGCCTGGCCATCCCAGAGGACAAAGCACATCACTGCATGAAGCCCCAGGGAGCCCCAACCACAAAATCCTACAAAGGACATCTCAACAGGGTCAAAAATTGGAGCAACAAGGGTTACAAGGAAAGGGTAAATTTCAGTAGCAATAAAGTTTACAGAAATGGGAGAAGTTTTGGAGAAGAAGATACTTTACTGAGTCCTTTAAAAGTGAATGGGGTCTAGGGACTGCAGCTGGGCATGAGAATGGAGGACTGGTCAGCAATAGTAGCTGGTGTTCAATGATGGTTAGTGATAGTGTTGCCTCCCACATGCTACACACTGTCCTGAAGGCCTCAAATGCTCTAGCTCGTGTTCTCCTCTTTCAGTCTTACGAATTCAGTGCTATCGTGATCAAGATCCCCATTCTGCAGATGAGCGGGCAGAAGTACAGAGTGTTTCGGTGATTTACTCAAGATGTGCATGGCTACAGAATGGGAGAACTACGGTTCACACCAGCAGGCCCTTGCTGGAAGCCACTGTGCTAGTCAGCTGCTTCAGAATTAAAGGAGAAAATACCCGCAAGAGTCTGGTTTCTGATTGCCTAGCTCTGTCTCTGGTGGGCAGCTTCCTGACTCGAGGCAACCAGTTGCCTCACTGCCTGATGGGGTCAGCCCGATGGCCATCCAGGCACCCTCCTGGTAACCCTGCAGGCTGGTCTGCCACACCTGCACCCATGGACGCTCCACCTGGCCAGCCTCACTGGAGCAGCCAGGAATTCCTTCCCAAAAAGGGCTGCCATCTCCCACATCCCACCTCCAACCCTTGCCCGGCTCCCTCTGGCCCAAGCAGCCCTGCTGACCTTGGCAGCCACATCTTTCTCATGCACATGCTGCCCCATAGGCCCCAGAACCAACCCTGCTGGGCCAGCATCGCCAGCTCTCTCAATATGTGGAGGGTCTCTCAATATGTGCAAGACAAGGACTTCACATCCATAGCAACCATGCCCAGAACCAAAAGACCAGGACCACCTGTTCAGAGTCCTCTGATGTGTAACCACACACAATGCTCTCAGCGGTACCCCAATTGCTCACTGGGAGAACAGGTCTTGCCCTGGGGCATTCGGAGCCCTGCATCGACCTCACATTCTAGCTGGGGGCTGGTGCAGCACGGAACAGCCTTCGCGTGGATCCTCAGTCACAGGAGAGCAGCACTCAGAGGGTATCCAGGTCTGGGCCCAAACCTCCGTGGCCTACCCAGAGACATTTGTTGTCTTTGGTCCAGGGCTGTGTGATACCAGTAAGACCACAAAGCCTGGGGAAAGAGACTAGCACTGATTTGGGTCTGGGAGCTGAAAACAACTTTGATTCATTTCTTCTGGGTGAATTGCAAGCTGCTTGGAGAAGTGGTTGGGATGTCTGGGCTAGAAGGGGCCCCAGGGCTCAGCCCACATTGGTTCTGGTCTCTGTGGTCCTGGGCAAGTCCAGCCCCTCCCCCAGTAGACTTATGACTGTCCTCACTTGCTGGGGAGCAGCAAAGGGGATGTCCAAGTCCTCTCATTGTCCCCCAACCAGCGGTGCTCATCCAGAGAAATGAATGAAAAAGTGGTGTCTGATAGTGCCAGGCAGGGAGGGAGGGACACATCGGGAACCCGAGGACAGCAGCCTCCATCCCAAGGGGGTGACCCACCCAAATCAGTGATGTGTGAGCAAGCGACTTCCCCTCCCCAAGCCTTGGTTTCTCATTTATAAAAAGAGCTCAGTCAGGTACCTTCTAGCATGGGCATGCATGCTGTGCTAGTCCCCTAGTTGACTAGCAGCCCCTAGGGAGCAGGATTCAGGCCTGAGAAAAGGAGAACTGGTTCAGCCAACAGTTGTGCCCAGCCACCTCTGGGGATGCAGGAAGATGAGGGAGGTTATGTCATAGCCCAGAGCTCCTCAAACTGAGCTAGGACCTGAAAAATTGGGGTCATTCCTTGCCCAGGCTTACATTGGGCTGTGTGCTTAATTTCTGCAGCTTGGGGAAACCTAAGAGAAGGAGAAGACTGGGCTGCAAAAGCCAGAAAGCTGTGCGGCCCCAAGCCACATGCCACATGTTCCACCCTCACCCTATCTCTGGGCACCCTTCCATGGGCACCCAACACACCAGCCATTCTCCAGAGGGATCTGGTTCTTCTACTGGCCCCTGGAATGCTTTGCCTATGCCATTTCCTACACCCAGAATGCCTTCCCTCTTTCTTCCTGGACACTATCTAGGGATACTCTATCATATTCTCCTTCTGTCTCCAGAAACCACCTTTGAAACACAATGTGTGTGTGTACGTGTGTGTCCCACCTACTGGAGAGGGACCCCGGGGATAACTGAACCCCGGGGGTGTTAGAAGCTGACCGTGCTGCAGGCACACACCTCCCACCCCCATCCAGGGTCCTGGAGCAGAGATCCCCACACACTTCCAAGAGTGAGTCAGTGCTGACCTGCTGACTCCAAGGCAGCCCCAGGGACTGGCAGCTCAGAAGACCTCACTTCCAGAAGTGTCCCACGATGGAGCCAGGCGCTTTTAGAATGCAAAGCTGCCACGACCCACATAAGCAATCCCAGCTTCACCCACTGGTTGTACAACTACAGACCCCCTCTTGCTATAATGCTGACCACACTACTGTGAGAATTGAATGGCAGGTTGCCTGGTAGAGCACAGGAGAAGTTTCCATAATCAGTCACTTGCCTCCCTTTCCAACACGACTTAGCTTGTCGGAGATTTAAAAGCCACTGCTCAGAGAGACCAGGCAGGAGTGGGCCATGGAAGGGAAAGGTGTCAGGATGAGCCCAGGGAGCAGAGCTTTGCTGGGAACAGGAGGCAGGTATGCAGAGAGAACTCAGAAAGCAGAAATGGGACATCCCCTCACAGCCCAGGGGGTGTCACAAAATGGCAGGGCCATGGCAGGTCGAACCAAGGACCTGCCAATTTGGCCCAAAGACTTGGAGGCAACATTTAAAAGATGGAAATTGTTATGGACTGAATGCTTGTGTCCCCCTCAAAATTCATAGGTTGAAATCTTGTGATGGTGTTCAGAAGCTGGGCCTTTGGGAGGACTTCAGCTGTGAGGGCGGAGCCTTCGTGAATGGGACTCGTGCCCTCTTAAGAAGAGTCCTAGAGGACCTTGCTCTCTTTCCACAAGGAGCAGTCAGAAGCCTGCAGCCCCAAAAGAGGGCCCTCACCAGAACCCAACCCTGCTGGCGTCCTGATCACAGACTTCCAGCCTCCAGCACTGTGAGACATAAACTTCTTCTGTGTCTAAGCCACCCAGTTTAGGGCAGTGCGTTATAGCAGCCTGAACCAACTAAGACAGGAATACTTCGAATGTAAATACAAATCTCCAGCTTCTCTGGAAAATGCAGCAATTCTGGCAACACAGAATCCACATTCCCACACAGCCACAATCAGCTGGCAGAGCAACAGCTGCCCCTTGAGTGGGCAAAGGCCCCCCATCCTGCCTCTGCCCAACCTAATCTGAGGGTGCCCCCAGCAAGGCTCCTCGCATAGCTGCTTCTGGTGGTAGCGACATGTGCATTTTACCCAGGCCTCTCTCAGACTGGAAAAATGACAAACAGACCCAGAGGGCCTCCTGTTTCAAGAAAAGGGAGCAAGAGGTCATTTGTAACTGGGGGAAAAAAGACAACACCTGCACATGCTCACTTTGCGCCCACCTGCCTGGCTCTGGAAACACGGTATATCGCCGACCTCAAGGGCCTGCCATGCCCCTGATTAGACATGAAGGGGATCTCACAGGGGTGTGCTGTCTGCCCCTGAAGGGCCCCTACAGTGCACAAAGACACGTCCAAGTTTGATGAGCACACTGTGATTCCTGCCACCTCCACAGGGCCCTGTAGTCCCCAAGGTCTGGCAAGAAAGGCAGCAACACAGGAAAGTCCATCTCCAGCAAGGCAGGCGTGGGGCAGGCTCCGGGGAAGGTGGGGGCATGTCACAGCCCAGCCAGAAGGGCTTAGGGAAGGGGTGGAGGGGAGAGGAGGAGAGTGGACAGATGTTTGTGGCCACGTTCACTCAGGCCAGTTGGTCCAGTTCAGCACCACCCCCTCCTGTCTGCACCAGCCTCTGTCGTGGGTTGGTGCTGAGCTGGGAGCACCCCCAGGGTGTGGGAGCCACAAGCCCAGCTCTGTCTCCCTCTCACACACTGCCCTCAGCCTCCCTACCGTCCTGGCTGCAGTCTAGTCCTCAAGCCCCATTCAGCCACTGCTGGCGTCCAACGGGGACTCAGCTCAGCCTATCAGAGATGCCATGGGAATCACTTCCTATTCATGAGGCCAGAGTAGGGCAAGCAACCCTCATTTGTGAAAGAGAAGATGACTTTCGGGAGCTGACCTGGCCCTTGCCGAAGCAGACAGTGCTGGGTGGACACAGGATTGACTGCTCCTTTGCCAAGCCCCAGCCCCTTGGATGATGCCCGCATCCTACTGGTAATCTTCTGGATTCCCCTTCTAATTGGTTGCCTGCACCCCTCTAGCCCCCGAGCAGCCCACTGTGTCTTGTAAATATGTCCCAAGTTTGCTCTATGGGGTTGGGGAGTGGGGGTGGGTTCTATGTGGCCCCCCGAGCACCTGGACCCTGGAGCTGAAGGAAGTACCAGAAGAAGGTACTGAGCTAAGTCTTGTCCACATCAGCCAACTGAGCCAGGGGATGCACCCAGCTGCCTGGACCACTCAGAAGCAGTCCCAGGCTAAAAGGGCTCCACCTCCTGCAGTGGGAAGTCCAGACTCAGGATCCTGGCATCCAGGGCCATCAAGCTCTGGCCCCCGCTGGGCACCCTCACCCGATCTCTGGGCACTCTCCCATGGGCACCTTCCTTGCCCCTGGAACTCTTTGCAGATGCTGTTCCCTACACCCAGAATCCCTTCCCTCCTTCTTCCTGGACACTGTCTAGGGAGACTCCATCATATTCTCCTTCTGTCTCCAGAAACCGCCTTTGCAACACAGATTGCCACACTGTGTGTGTGTGTGTGTGTGTGTGTGTCCCACCTGCTGGAGAGGGACCCTCCTCGAGAGCAGGGAGACCTCAGGCCTTAGCAGAACATGCAGGGGACACCCTACGGGTGTGTCTCCTACTTCCTATTATCAGAAAAAAAGCCTATAGCCTACCCCTGTGCCCCCACCTCCCAGACCCCCTGTGACAAACGAGCCCCCTAACACTCCCCCAGACCCACGCTGGGACCCAGCTCTGCTCCTGGCCAACACAGCTGCATAGCCTGATCACTGAAGGAATAGGTTTGGGGCCAGTATCTGAGAAACACTGGATGAGCCCATTCCAGTGAGGCTGCTCAGAAATCCCAAGGGCCAACCCCACAGGAACTCCTTTCACTGAGTCTGACAAAATGTCCCTAACAATTTCCATCCTTCAGATGAGACAACAGCCACTGAAAAGAGAGCACATCCTGGAAAACCACAAATCCTAACAGCTCAGACCTCTGGCATCAGGAGACCTAAGGAAAGCAAGTGGGCCGGCTGTACACATGGAGAGAGAGCGGGGAGCAGGGATGATTGCCCCACCCAGGCCCCACCCATGAGCTGCAGGTTGGCACCTAACACTGTTACCAGGGAGCAGGAGAAAGCTGCGAACATGGAAGTCACTGTGGGGCAGTCTCCTCTAGGACCAGCTCTCTGTGGGTGGAATGATGCTTAGGACATTCTCTCCATGCCCAGGCCGCATGTAGGAAGCAATCAAGATAGCACTGGACAGCACCAGTGGCCCTGGCTGTGACTGACAGGAGGCGAGGAAGCTGCACAGGCCCAGGTGCAAGGATGGCCAAGCTGAGACCCAGGCTGGTCACACAACCTCCACCACCCCCACGAGGTCATGCCCACCAGCCCCAAACTCACCTTTGAGGGAGGCCACATGGGACAAGGCCTGGGCGTAGGTGGCCGTGTTCAGGAGAGTCCCCGGCAAGCAGGAGGGGAAGAAAGGCCCTGCAGGACCTACCGTTCGCCCTAGGCTGGCAAAGGAAGGAGATCACATTGAGGTCTCACCCTGTGTCTGCAGTGCTGCCCATGGCCCACCGGGCCTAGAGACCCACAGTCTCACCTCTGCTGGGCCTCCAGCACCTCCTTCTTGCTCCGGGCTTGGTCCCCAGGGGGCGGGGAGTTGATGTTTCTCACTGGAGGAGGTGTCACCTCTGCCATGGGCTCCTTGGCTCCTGGCTCCTGGTCCGAGGCCCCTCTCTCCGTCTTCCTCCATTTGGCTCTTCTGTTCTGGAACCAAACCTGAATCCCCGATGGAAACATGCACCCAGTGAAAATCAGACAGGAGGAGGGAGCCAGAACCCTGGACCCAGTGCTGGCACTCGCAGCTCACCCTGCAGCCTCCTCTCCACACCACGCCCTCTGAACTGCAGTGTCAGGCCCACAGAGGGGTCAGAAGATCCACTGAAGAGGTTAGGACAGACATTTTTTAATGAACGTTAAATAAGAGAAAGTATCCGAATGCCCATAATAAGGGTAAAAGCACTGTCTTGTGGAAATCCTTAATGTTGAGTCACACGCAAGTTCATTTATTTGATGTGAAATGTATTTCCTACTGGAGGTGGAGGATCACCAGCAAAGCGGCTAATGAAACCTGACCCAGGGCTTCCCATTCACAAAGACCCACTAGCTCTTCCTACAGCTGTGGCCTGAGTACCTGGGTGTGTCTGGTCTGGTCTCATATCTATGATATCATCTGGATACACATCATGACATATTCGTGATCAGCAGCCCAGTGTACCCATTAGAAACACTGACTCTGGGTCAGGTGTGGTGGCTCAGGCCGGCAGTCCCAGCAGTTTGGGAGGCCCAGGTGGGTGGATCACTTGAGGTCGGGAGTTTGAGACCAGCCTGGCCAACATGG